>NC_081182.1:11175966-11305633 GCF_029867415.1 Vicia villosa
TTCCTGAACGGAGATGTGCTATACAAAAGAAACTTCGACATGGTTTTGCTCAGATGCGTGGACAGACACGAAGCAGACATGTTAATGCATGAAGTGCATGAAGGGTCCTTTGGAACTCATTCAAACGGGCATGCGATGTCCAAAAAGATCTTAAGAGCAGGATACTATTGGTTGACAATGGAATCTGATTGTTACAAACACGTGAAGAGATGTCACAAGTGCCAGATCTACGCAGATAAGATCCATGTGCCACCGACTCTACTCAACGTTCTCTCATCTCCATGGCCTTTTTCCATGTGGGGTATCGACATGATTGGAATGATCGAACCGAAAGCTTCAAACGGTCATCGTTTCATCTTAGTAGCAATTGATTACTTCACCAAATGGGTCGAAGCAGCATCTTACGCCAATGTTACAAGACAAGTGGTTGTGAGGTTTATCAAGAATAACATCATTTGCCGATATGGTATTCCCAGCAAGATCATTACTGATAATGGTTCAAACCTGAATAACAAGATGATGAAAGAATTGTGTAAGGAATTCAAGATTGAGCATCATAACTCTTCTCCTTACAGACCAAAAATGAACGGCGCCGTTGAAGCTGCTAACAAGAACATAAAGAAGATTGTCCAGAAAATGGTCGTCACTTACAAAGACTGGCATGAAATGCTGCCATTTGCTTTACATGGGTACCATACTTCAGTGCGTACTTCAACAGGGGCAACTCCCTTTTCTCTAGTATACGGCATGGAAGCTGTGCTCCCCGTAGAAGTTGAAATCCCATCAATGAGAGTCCTCATGGAGACTAAGTTATCAGAGGCTGAATGGTGTCAAAGCAGATACGATCAGTTGAATTTAATCGAAGAAAAACGTATGACTGCTCTATGCCATGGACAGTTATACCAAGCAAGGATGAAACACGCCTTCAACAAAAAGGTTCGACCTCGTGAATTTCAAGAAGGCGACCTCGTGCTTAAAAAGATCTTGTCTTTTCAACCAGATTCTAGGGGCAAATGGTCTCCTAATTACGAAGGCCCGTATGTTGTCAAAAGAACATTTTCTGGCGGCGCCATGACTCTTGTAACTATGGATGGTGATGAACTCCCACATCCTGTGAATGCTGATGCAGTCAAGAAATACTTTGTCTAAAAAAGAATAAAAGAACAGCTCGGTAAGTCGAAAACCCGCAAAGGGCGACTTAGGCAAAAATGAGCGTCTCGGTGGACTGAAAACCCGAAAGGGCGGTCCAGGCAAAAATTAGAGACAATAAACAAAAAATTTTTTTCATCCTGGTAGATTGAAAACCTGAAAGGGCAATCTAGGCAAAAATTAGGGATTTATGACAAAGTAACTGCATTAGTCTATACTTCGTCACCTGAAGAGTCTATACTTCATTAAAGGATCTTCAATCAAATCTTCGCCAATTTGAAGCGACAGGCACAGTTGGAACTCAAAGTTGTTAGGGGAATAGTGGTTATTGTTTTCAATGTAGCCTTTTCCGCATAATTACCATTTCCAACTTTTGTAAATACTCCATGGAATCACGCCTTTAGCTGATTACCATCCTATTAAATAAATTTGAGCCTTGTGCCCATTTGTTTGCAATCTCTAATTTCTTTTAGCTTGTAAAATGACGCTTTAATTGTGTTATTCGTTTTTGAAAAAAAAAGAAAAAATAAGTTTTAAATGAATTTACTTCACTTTTCTTTTTCAAAATAAAAGCGAAATTTTCCTTTGAGTTGTGAACAACGGAAGGAACATCAGCAGTCGTCTCCATAGGATGAACAAAAAGGATTCTCCCGGAAAAATTGTTGAGGCAACGGTATTCTTGTCCCAGAAAAGAATTCTTGAAGCAATTACCCCTCGAAGTAAAGAAGCTCTTCTATCCCCAGTGAAGAAGGTCTTTTATCCCCAGTGACGAAGATTTTCCATCTCCAGTGAGGAGGTTCTTCCATCTCAACAAGAAAAGATGTTTATCTTCCCCAGAGAAGTTCAAAACATGCAACACCATTTATCACCTGTGTTATCTACAACGTGTTGAAAAACATTTGCCAAGTATCTGGTTGTATTGCGACGTCGGTCCCTCTCCAGTATACTCTTTTGTCTGTCAGTATTGTCAGTATGCATGCTACATTCATGACATTCATCATTCATACATATTTTCATCATTTATGCATTCTTGCATTTTTCAATGTCTGCTTAAAATCACCTGTTTAGGATATATCTATCCCAAAAAAAAAAAAAAAAAAAAAAAAAGAAGGAAAAAAGAAAAAGTATGGGCGTGTCATCTCTCCAAGTAGGTTGTCACCCATAAGCAGAAAGAACATTTTGTTTCTCCAGTTCCCCACTGAGATCATTCCTCGTGGAAGAAGGTTGCTTTAGTTTCTCCTCTCCAAAACAAAGGAGAAAATCCCCATTCGAGTTCATTCCTCATGGGTACAAAGTCTTGTTTGACTGTTTCTTTCCAATTCATTCTTGGTTAGAACCCTGTCTTTACCAAAGATTCAAATTCCGATTCCCCAAATAGATTCGTGAAAACAGACAATAAGCAATAGCCTCATCATCCGAGCAGCTTATGTCTCTTCCAAAAGACTTTTCCTCTCTAGGAAATCAATCATGAAGACCATGTGACAATCAGGGCCTTATTACTGTTCACAAGGCTGAATAACCAGTGATTTCCCTAGCAAAGTCTCCAAGATCATTCTATCACTTGGCTGATAATTGATCATGTCTTCAAAACCACTATCACGAGGCTGGTAGTCGGTAACTTTTGTTCTGGTTATATTATTAAACATGTCTATCCCAATGCTGATAGTCGATAATATTAACCGAACCTTTGAAACTCTTTTACCTTGTCAAGTCTATCACCATGCTGGTAGTCGGTAACATAGTTTCATACCTTTCACCTTCGCATTATTAAACAAGTCTATCCCTATGCTGATAGTCGATAATGTCAATAGGTAAGCTTTTCTTACAAAGCTATCATTCCCCGGTGGAGCATACACTTGCTTTCCCGAACAAAACGGATTCTCTTCCTAAAACGGATTAAGACATCCTTCCCAATCTCTTGTCCCCAGTGGAGTCAGTTCTTGATATCCCCTCGGTAAAGGCATCCTTGCATCATTCGCAATTTTGGTATCTTAGGTCCAAAATTTGCGTCTTCTGATATTTAAGTCTCTTCCACCCTATCAAAACGAAGATTTTCAATCTTCATGTCTCAGGTTGAAGAAACTTAAATAGGGGCATCTGTCATACCCCAATTTTTGACCTAAGATACCACCTCATATCATCTGCATATGCATCATTTGCATCTCTAACAAACTGCATAGCTTGTGTTTGTTACTTGTGACTCAGCAGGATTTAATCAGGAAATCACTCATCAGTACAAGTAACAATCAATTAGGGGTTTTGTTCTCCCTTCATCTCAAAAGAACTATCTTCATCAACAATCAACATTTGGTCCTCAGAGATTCACTTCAACAAACTCAACAGCTTTGAATCGACTGAATTAGGGTTTTGACTGAAGACAGCATACTCATGACTTTTGCTCAGAATTTGACCTAATGGCTTGGGACATGACCTCAAGACCCCAAGTACATCACTTTGACCTAATCCATTGGCTCAGAACATCTCCTACACAAAGATTGATCAGACAAATCCTCAGATCAGGGTTTTGAACTATCAGGGACTGAAATCAGGGATCACATTTGGGAAACCATAAAAACCCCCAGGAAGTCAATCAAAGGTTTCAATCATCCTCAAATAATCCCTATGACAATATCCCATGGAAATTGCATCTCAATTCAAGACCTACAGTCATCAATTTCATCAGGTCGACAATTAGGGTTTTTTGACCTAATTCACTGAACAACTGACTTTTTAATCAGGACATGGTGTCACAACTCAAACCATGGCTCAATATCCTCTAATGCTTCAATGTGATCCATTCATACTATTCATTTGATGAGGATAGCCTGTTTCATTTGAAATCTCCAGAAACGCGATTCGTCTGAAAAAGTCAACTGTACAAGATCACCATTGACTTTTGGGGAATTTTGGTCAACCATGACTTTTGAAGTTTTAAATCATCAATATATGATATGAGAAGTCATTTGATCAAGAAAAATCAAGAAAATCAATCAAGAATCAAAAAGTCAAAAGTTTGACTTTCCATACTTAGAAAAATTTCTGTGTTTTTTCATGGTTTTTTCCAAACTTTGAAAGGGAATTTCTCAAAATTTCACCTACAAACTGAAAAAAACTTCCAACATGAAAGTTGTAGATTTTGATCCAATAAACAACTTTGACACATATAAATTTTTTCCATAAGATCAACCATTTAAGAGATATGGAGCTTCAAAGTTGGCATCTTTTGAAAAATTCACTTGAAACTTCATTTTTCTCAAAGTTCATGGATCTTTTTCACTCACTTCCTTAAAGATCTTGAAGAAACTTTCAACTAGAGTTTTGAAGTATGTAACATGAGCTTTCCAAAATGTCCAAGAGCATGAAAAAATATGGAGTGTAGCTATGGTTTTGAATTTTGACATTAGTGACCATTTCACTTGAAATTTCAAGCCATTTTTGCAAAGTTATGAACCAAATTGCCAAATAATGCAAGTAATGATGCATCAAGACAATAATTGAAGATATTTTCTGATTAGAAGATCAGAATGGAAGAGGATAAGAAGCTTGAAGTTTAACCATGGTTTGGTCACTTTAACCATTTTGCATTAAATGTAAAAGATTCCTTTTTATCTCTTAAGCCAAATCATCAAACTTTGATCAAGTTGCAAAGCTCTGAGTTCAGACTCTTTGGCCTATAAATAGAGGTCCAAACTCCATTCAAAATCACACCAAAGTCACACAAATTATAGGCTTTCTCTTTCTTTCTTAGAATGCAAGTTTCTTAAGTTTCAAAGAGGTAAAATGCTCAACCTCTAAACCTTTGAATTTCTGACCAAAGTGATGCTTCCCACAAACCACAAACATCATATGGGATGTGTTTGATCCATTCACACACTCCAAAAACATCTCAAACTCAAAATCACTACCTCACTTCTCAAATATGCATAATCTAAGCCTTATCATGCCAAAATCCATTCAAGATCATTTCTGTCCAAAATAACACTTCTAACACCTTCCATATACTTCATATGAATGATCCAAACACTCACATATGACCTGTAACATCTTCATCTTCAAATTCGATTCATACTTGAAGCAACTGCAGTTCAGGTTCCATAGCTTAGCTCAGGTGAATTCAAACTGTTCCAAGCATTCAAACATGTTCCATAAGGTCCATTGATGCTGTCCAGATCAAGAAACAACATCTGTAACACCTCCAGGCACGATTTCAATTTCCAGTTTGGCCGTTTTTGAAGGTAAGCTACTTGAACTTCAAACTCATACATACATGCATCATAAATGAAAAATTGAGTTGCTATCTTGTTTCTGCACTATCACTGATCATTAACCCTCAATCAATTTCACAATTCATCAATCATACACGATTTCATGATCAATCTCAGAATTAGGGTTCTTCGTGTTCATCAGAAAATTGATCACCTTAGAGCAAAAATAAATGAATTATGAGGGCACCATCATGATCCTTATGAAAAAACGAGTGAGTTAGACCCTTCACTTGATCAATTTGGTTCAGTTTTCAGAAAATTCAAATTCAAAATGGGATTGTGTTCTTGGCGCGTTTTTTGGTTCATGAGTTTTAAAATTCAGTTTGAAAATATATTGTACCCAGCGCGTATTACTAACAAGCCACGAGCGTGGCTCAGTTGGCTTTTGTTTTGAGTAGTGACCTCAAGGTCACGAGTTCAAGTCCCTATGGGACCAAACCCTTCTTTTTATCACCTATTTTCTTTGATTTTTTACACAACTTCAACCATTAATTTAACCATTCAATTTAACTTATTTTTTCTTCATTTTTTACACACTTATTATTTTATATATGTATTTTATGAATATAAAAAAAAATCACAAAAATATATTTGTTTAATACATTTTTAATTAAGTTTAAAATAACATATTTTTAAGTGTTTTCTAATACTTTTAAATATTGTTTTTCACTTAATCTTTAAACTTAAATCACTTGTAAATATTTTTTGAACAAACCCTAATCATCTAAGTGTTAATTGAGGATGATCTTTTGATTAAATTGACTTCTTTCAAAATTCAAATCGTTTTAAAACGAGCGATCGCGGTTCTTTTCAAAAACAATGAACCATTTCTTTTTGAAACTTTTGATTAAATCTTTTAATTAATCAATTGATTTTCAAAACGATGTGGGGCCTCTCGAATATTAGAGAGTATAAGACCCACTCCTTTTTCTTTTTACACAGTCTTTTTATTCAAAATAAATAAACTTTCTTTCAGAACAAACTTTCAAACCGTTTTTCAAACAACGCGACTGTAAATAAAACGATCAACCATGTTTTGTAAATAAAACACGGGCCTCCACGTAGGTATAAGTCCCAAGCCCCTTTTGTACATACCCATTCCAGTACATGAAATTAGGTATTTCATCGTACGCCTTTTTGTACATATCTCGATCAATCTGATTTTTAACTTTGAATAACAAATCAAAAATGAAGGTTTTTCTTTAAATCTTCCCAAAAAACCATGGGCCTCCATGTAGGTATAAGTCCCAAGCCCTTTTGTAAATACCTGTTTACATAATGGACCTCTCCCCGAGTGTGAGTCCCGAGCCCTGTGTATACAAATGGATCATGCTTACAGGTATATTTCCTTCATAAACTCCATTATACACGCACACTTTGTCATATATAACTGTTCATATAACTGTTCATGTACTTGTGCATATTTGTTTGTACTTGTTCACATTTGTGATTATGTTATATGCTTGTTCAACTTAGTACAACACTAGGTTCCCCATAGCCTCCTATTGGGCTTCGTGCAAAGAATCTCCACTAGTTTAGGTTAGGACATAGAGTATGGTTTCCCGGTGAAATCGCTCTAAGAGCTCAAACCAACTATACCATGCCTACCCCTTGGGCTTTGTACAAACGAGTGACCCTCCCATAGCCTCCTCTTGGGCTTACAATGCAAGGACCCTGGATTGTCCCTCCCATAGCCTCCTCTTGGGCTTACAATGCAAGGACCCTCGGATAGCCTCCTCTTGGGCTTCGTACAAGGACCCACGGGCTTCTTATAAGCATCCCCAATATCCCAAACAAATACCCTAGGAGATTAGACATTTTTCATCTCTATGCTAGGAGTATCTCTTATATATCATCACAAACAATCAATCAATCAATCAATCAAACTTTTTTTGCCACAAGGCTGGCTAATCAATCAAACTGTTTTACCACCGTACTGGATGATTAATCAAAGTTTTTGTCACAAGGCTGACTTCATTGAAACTTTTGCCACAAGGCTGGCTGATTAATCAAAGTTTTTGTCACAAGGCTGACTTCATTGAAACTTTTGCCACAAGGCTGGTTAAACAAACAAAAACATCTTTATCATTCTAAGCACCCTAAGTGGCATGGCCCCGGGCTTATAATGAAAAGATTTTCAAACAAAATCAAACAGATGTATGTGATGATATAGATTAGATACATCTAGCATTTAGACGACATTTGTCTATTTTTCTTTGCTTCCACTAGCATAAGTGGGAACTACGATTGCTCTGACTTTCTCAACATCCCTTTGAGAATACGTAGGCACAAGGTCGATCCTTGGCGAGCAAAACAAAACAAAAAAAACCATTCAAACCTTAGCACCCGTAGACCCCGAGCTACAGATGCTCTGATTCCCTCTAGGGGATATGTATGCAGAGGATCGCGATGATCTTTGCGAGCATAATCAAACAAACACCTTAGGTCCCACCTCTTTCTCACAAAAACCTTCACCACAACAAGAATGGAATAAAACATAACAAAGAAACCTATAGAGTACTATAGATACGTTGGGTGCTAATACCTTCCCTTCGTATAACCAACCCTCTTACCCAAAGATCTCTCCCCCCACTTTTAGGTTATTGCAGCTTTTTTTCCTTTTCCTTCTTTGGAAATAATAAAAAGTTTGGTCGAAACAAAGAAAAATCATTTTTTATGAGCACTCGAGCCCAAAGAAGGCATCAGGTGTCTCATCCACAAAAAAAGAGGAACAAAACGATTTTTCGCCCGCGACAACAGTCATCTAATGTATGTTCCACTTCTGAATCAGACACTGAACTGACTTCCTCGGCGGCTGCATCCTTCATTGCAGTGCTTCTAACAGTCAGAGTGTAGCCACAATGCAAGAAATTGCACTTTGCACTTCGAACATCTCTCTTATAAACTCCTCAAAAGTTCTCAAACCAAAAAGCCTATGCTTTACCAAGACTGACATTTCTTTACTCAGAGTATCTACAGACACTCTACCAGACACATCACACATCGAGCTGATCCAAGATACCATTCACATATTCCATCACCGGTCGCCAATGGTACATGATAGCCACTCACCATGCTGACCAGGATATCATGACCGCACATGAGTCCCACCCTAGACACTCATGCAAAATTGCCAACTTAACACTTCACGAAACGAGAACATCCCCAAGGTACAATCTGATACTAACTCACGCGATCACGATCACTCAGAGTCTCCATAAGTATAATATTGGATCTTGATCCATTTCACCATCGGCTGCCTAGTTATCTCTCTACTATCGAGCGCGACGTCTGGATCCTCATCCCACATACCTTATGAGAGTCTGGATCTGTGTCTCACGAGTGCCAAATCAGAATTCTACCTTGAGCTTCAGATCACCTTTGTCCCACACATGTCGGAAAAAGGATTACTCACGCATCTTGTGCACAATAGCGATACTGTGGCATTATACCCGTCTGGTAGTACCAACATGGTGGTCCAACTCCGAGGCCATGTATCTAGGTAACCTACCTCAGTGGCGTATAATGATCTCCACGCGTATCCTAAAGTCACAACCGACAAGTGTCTGAACAGGCCTCCAGTAGGTTCATCGTTCCTCAAATCCTTCGAATCACACTACTCAGGATGCTAAAACCTGAGAGTGCTACACTTCAAGGTTCACTTACTTGGAAAGCCAAAACTCCAAGCACGAAGATTTGAAGTTCAACTTCGGATTACCATGCAGTGCGTGTACCCACTCGTCCCACGCATGCATGAGATTCCAAGGATAATTCAGTTCAGATAGGAATACTATGGTTCCTAACAACCAACTCAACTGCGATTATCCTACTGACGTTCCAGATAGATCTTAGTTCTTACTCGCCTGAACGCCCTACGCCAAACGTAGTTCTATGGCTTCACTCGGGGTCAGACAAACAACAACTAACAAGAACTTAGGTCACTGCATTTCACGCTTCTGCATCATTTCATATTCCATCTAGCGTAGTTCTAGAACTTAAATACAAAATAATAAGAACGGAAATGCATGCCCTCTTCCACCGACAAGGTATTCAAGCCTCGCCAATCTTAAGTTACCACACTTATACATTCCACCAACATCTACTAGGTAACTACTCTCGCTTAGGGTACTTCAAGTTGGATCAGGATCTAATACTTCATCCCTCCAATTACTGTCCGTACCAGCGCAATCAGAAAGGTCTAACTCTTCTGTCCGCATTTCCAGAGGCCATTTTGTCCTATCAGCTCACCCGTCACACTTAACACCGGCAGCATCATCAGTACTGAATCCTACTAATTCACAGCTCAACACCTTCGGAGAATCTCCCTTACAAGGCTCCTACTCAATCCTATTTGGATTTCCCTTGCTATTACCAAGACTTAGAGAAATCTTCACTTTTTTCGGTCAAAATCATGGGGGTTCTAGTTGTCTCCATCCACATCTTGACAGTTCGGGTATCACTACTTCGCGTCAAACGCTCTCCTTAAGCTTGACGACTCCAATATTATCCACTTACAACGTCCAAAAAAAAAATCCATTACTCATCCCACTCCAACTACTTGGGTTCACAACCTTGCAGGTTTTACGAGTCCTCGTGGCGGCTCTGCCGTAATTCTACTGTCTCACACTCAGTCGATGAGTTGATCAAGTTCAACAACTGAATGAGATTTCGGTAAAATCAGACTAGCAACGCACACTTGAGAGGAGGAAAAGGAATTGCTAGTGATGTCTCATGGCTCGGCCGAGAATCGACCTGCTCTGATACCAACTGTAACACCCCATACATAACTGACTAGTATATTATGCATGAAACGTTATAAATTGATATTGAGTACATACAAAAGCTAAAGTTATAGAAAGATCCATATAAAATACAACATGAAATCCTAATAAGAATTACAAAAGATGTGTCTTCAATGGATCTTGCACAGCGGAAAAAGAGATCTGACGAGGTCTTCGAGCCAACACCACTTCCAAGTCTTCAATCCGAACCTGCTACTGACCAAGCACTACTCAACTGCACCTGAAAAAATATAAGTTGATTGGGATGAGATTACTAAATCTCAGTGAGTCCTCCTATCCTATGGGTCCACTCGGATCTACAGGGTACATGCATCAAAACCGAATCCACCACTGATTCGGGGTTCATCCTCACATCTGGTACAAGTACGAAGAAAACAAGGAATCATCCACCATTGGACGATTAATGCAGATATGCAATTATATAAGAAACCAAGTATGCAAAACCCGCATCCATATACGGGGAATCCAGAAACGCGTTAATGCCTCGACTAGGTTATAAAAACACACCCTCGATGAATCACGCCCATGCCTCTTGTCAAGAGACTTGTACAAGCACACCGCAAGATGATTAGACGGGTTCGCACAAGCCTAAATGGGTGCGAGATGACCTTAGCCTAATTGGCGTCATTGTCCCATTAACCATCTTCACGCACATGTGTTAACGCCGAGTACAATACGCCATCTTGACACATGGGTCCATCGGGCGAAAGCCTAGTGATGTAGCCTACATGGCACCGCTAGAGATGGTTTACCTGTTATGCGTAGGCCTACTTGGCCGCACAACGCCATCATACCGAGCACGCAAGTGTGTTAACGCCAAGTGGGAAATGCCTCAAGACCCTCACAAGCACACTGCAACGGTAGCTCAGGTGTGAGCCCAAGATCACATGATCGGGGTTGTCCCATTGATCACAAAGCCTGGGATGTAACGCAACCTAGCCCCCGACCCGTTTCGATTCAAGCATACACACATATCAAGCGCCAAATCACACAAGCACACAATCCCAATTGTTTAGCCAAAACAACGGGCATTAACAAGATATTCACATCTCATCACAACATAGCATTCGTATTTAAACATAATATAGCAATTAAGTGCAATGAGATTAATCCTTTCTAATCATGAATGATTCACATATTAAAAATAACATATCCATGATCATTAACATCATTAACATGTTCAATTACAATTTAAACAAGTCTCACACGACTAAGGAGGCGTTCGGTTCTCTATTCGGAACAGAACTGCTCTCGGGGGAATTAGTAATGTAAAATCTCGCCCGGCGAGGTTCACTAAGTAGGGTTCCAATATTATTAAATCACACATTCTGATTTGGGGACCAATTTAATTAGAAAGTACACGTCGCTAACTTTCCAACAATATAAAGTTTGCGCAATTCCGATACCCGAGCCGAAAGTTACGAATTTCCGAAGTTTGCTGATTTTCCCCCCCCTGCGCCCAGGGTATCCGATTACCCAGAGTCCAGTAACCGATTACTGGCTCTAAAACAACCCAGAATTGCATTTTTAACAGCGTAATCGGTTACCCAAAGACCCGTAACCGATTACTCTGCATCAGAATGTGTTTTTCAGCATTTTAAGGGTTCTAAATCCATTCTAACTTTAATCCATACACTTCTAACATCCCAATATCATTCCAAAAGAGTGCATTATCGATTATTAGTAGAAACAACATGGAACACAAACACACTATCAACATGCAATATAGTTTAATCAGCAAAGGACATATATCATGCATCAAGTGTATCTCACCCTAGCCCCATAACATACAATTTCCCAATTTCTACCCAAGTTGCTATCTAAGGACTCTATTTGGATTAATAGAGCTTTAGATGATGAACATGCTGCAATTGAGTTCCTATCTTGATCAAAGCTCCAACTCCAAACTCATCAAACCCGTAGCCCATTCTTCATCACATTCAGCATGCATGTCCCAACTTCAAACTCGTTTTTCTCCTTCAAAACAGGAGCTATAAATGCGAACCATAGGTGCAAATCGAAGAGAAATTCGTTAGTTTTCCAATGGGACCAGAATCGTTACGATCGGAGTTACGAGTTGAGAGATATACCTGATTTAGTGGAGCTGTACCCAAGGTGCGAAAATGGAGAAGGTGGACATAAGTTCTTCTTTCTCCTCCATGCTCTTAAGCACTTTTCTCATAAATTCTGATTTTGGAATGGTCTACCACCAAACAATGCCTTAAGTCCTCATGCAACCATGTTTAATGACCAATGTGCCCTCTAACCATGCCAAAATTACTAGTTTGCCATCTAGTTGGATTCTCACTAATCCACTTACTTTCTTAATAGTCCCTCTTAGATTAATATAGAATGATTCTATATGCATTCCAATAACTAATTAGCCGATTTAAGAAAAATACCGATGTCGGGGGATCGGGGTATTACATTTTCGGTTTTCATTCTCCTATATTTTTTGGATACATCATTTATTTTAAATAAAAATGTTAAAAAAGAAAAAAAATTAGATAAATAATTGATTATTTCATATATATATATATATATATATATATATATATATATATATATATATATATATATATATATATATATATATATATATATATATATATATATATATATATATATATATATATATATATATATATATATATATATATATATATATATATATATATATATAAATATTTAGATCAATAATAGATTTTTTCCCCGTATACGGACTTCATTTTTGTTTAGGTATTATTTACAAAAATATTTAGATCAATAGTAAATTTCATATATAATAATATTTAGATCAATAATAAATTTTTTCCCGTATACCATTTTTAAATAAAAAATATTTGGGTCATAAATACCGTTTTTTCGTAAATAATAGATTTTTTTTCCGTATACTAATATTATTTTTGTTTAGGTATCATTTACAAAAATATTCATATATTTTTTTCCCGTATACCATTTTTTGATAAAAAATATTTGATCATAAATACAATTTCTCGTATATAAAAATATTTAGGTCAATAATAGATTTTTTTCCGTATATAGACTTCATTTTTGTTTAGGTATCATTTACAAAAATAAAGGTATTTTGGACTTTTCCACAACCATTAATTTTCTTATATTATAGATTGATAGATTTTTTTTGGAAGAAAGAAGTGACAAAGTGATGAAAGAAAAAAAAATAGAGAATAGAGAGAGATTTGATAAGTTTGATAAAATATAAGAATTGTATTATTGTAATAATAAAATTAAGAACTTTATGGTACAAAGACAAAAAAACCACAATTTTAATATGGTGGCGAAAAATCAAATAAGGGTATTTTGGACTTTTCCACAACCTTTAATTTTGTTATATTATAGATTATAGATTGATAGATTTTTTTTGGAAGAAAGAAGTGAGAAAGTGATGAAAGAGAAAAAAAATAAAGAATAGAGAGAGATTTGATTAGTTTGATAAAATATAAGAATTGTATTATTTTAATAATAAAATTAAGAACTTTAAGGTACAAAGACCAAAAAACCATAATTTTAATATGGTGGCAAAAAATCTAAATAGAGTATTTTAGACTTTTCCACAACTATTAATTTTCTTATATTATAGATTATAGATTGATAGATTTTTTTTTTTTGGAAGAAAGAAGTGAGAAAGTGATGAAAGAGAAAAAAAATAGAGAATAGAGAGAGATTTGATAAATTTGATAAAAAATAAGAGTTGTATTATTTTAATAATAAAATTAAGAACTTTATGGTACAAAGACCAAAAAATCACAATTTTAATATGGTGGTAAAAAATCAAATAAGGGTATTTTAGACTTTTCCACAACAATTAATTTTTTTATATTATAGATTATACATTGATCGTTTTTTTTTTGGAAGAAAGAGGTGAGAAAGTGACGAAAGAGAAAAAAATATAGAGAATAGAGAGAGATTTGATAAGTTTGATAAAATATAAGAGTTGTATTATTTTAATAATAACATTAAGAACTTTATGGTACAAAGACAAAAAAAAAAACCACAATTTTAATGTGGTGGCAAAAAGTCAAATAAGGGTATTTTGGACTTTTCCACAACCATTAATATTCTTATATTGTAGATGGCTATTAAATACCCTACATCAAGAGAATAGAAAACCATCCACGTTTACATCAGCTCCTAAAGACGTGGGATACTAAATTGAATAATAACAAAATTAACAATAAACCAATTGAATAAGTCTTTTATCCTCAACACAGAACGATCTTATTTTTGAAAAGGAGAGAAACCAAAAGTGTCTTATGTTTACCTTTTTTCCTTGGAACAAATATTTTTCAACTTTTTTTTTTTGTCGGAAGACAGTTGTGTGGTTGCAATCCTCGATCATTATAAGGCCATAATCCATGAATACTTTCATGTAAACACGGTCGTTCAATATGGTGACAGAATGTCGGAGTCCAGATCATTGACAAAACAAGTTTGTCAATGGCTTTCAGAGATACAGATTGAAATACTAAAATCACAAAGCAAAATACTAAGGAAGAAACCTATTCTGAGTTTGGAATTTTGATGGGATGAGAAATCATGTAGGGTTCTTGTCTTTGTTTGTAGTACATAGGAAAGCTTCGAGATTATCCATGGAATTTCGTTTTGGAATCAAAGGAGACATCAGAGACGAAATGGAAGTAACAGGTAGAGTTTTGTTCAGAGTTTTGGAGGTAGCTAGGGTTTAAGACTACCCTTTTTCGGTTTTCATTCTCCTATATTTTTTGGATACATCATTTATTTTAAATAAAAATGTTAAAAAAAAGATAAATAATTGATTATTTCATATATAAAAATATTTAGATCAATAATAGATTTTTTCCCTTATATTATTTTTGGATTATAAATATTTAATCATAAATACCATTTCTCATATCTAAAAATATTTAAATCAATAAAAGATTTTTTCCTCGTATACACACTTTATTTTTGTTTTGGTATCATTTACAAAAATATTTGGATCAATAGTAAATTTCGTATATAATAATATTAATATCAATAATAAATTTTTTCCCGTATACCATTTTTAAATAAAAAATATTTGGATAATAAATACCATTTTTCGTAAATAATAGATTTTTTTTCCGTATACAAATATTATTCTTATTTAGGTATCATTTACAAAAATATTCGGATCAATATTAAATTTTCGTATATTAAAATATTTAGATCAATAAGATATTTTTTCCCTTATACCATTTTTTGATCAAAAATATTTGACCATAAATACAATTTCTCGTATATAAAAATATTTAGGTCAATAATAAATTTTTTTCCGTATACAGACTTCATTTTTGTTTAGGTATCATTACAAAAATAAGGGTATTTTGGACTTTTCCACAACCATTAATTTTCTTATATTATAGATTGAAAGATTTTTTTTGGAAGAAAGAAGTGAGAAAGTGATGAAAGAGTAAAAAAATAGAGAATAGAGAGAGATTTGATAAGTTTGATAAAATATAAGAATTTTATTATTTTAAAAATAAAATTAAGATTTTTTGGTACAAAGACCAAAAAAACCACAATTTTAATATGATAGCAAAAAATCAAATAAAGTATTTTAGACTTTTCCACAACCATTAATTTTCTTATATTATAGATTATAGATTGATAGATTTTTTTTGGAAGAAAGAAGTGAGAAAGTGATGAAAGAGAAAAAAAAATAAAGAATAGAGAGAGATTTGATTGGTTTGATAAAATATAAAAATTGTATTATTTTAATAATAAAATTAAGAACTTTATGGTACAAAGACCAAAAAACCACAATTTTAATGTGATGGTAAAAAATCAAATAAGGGTATTTTGGACTTTTCCACAACCATTAATTTTCTTATATTATAGATTATAGATTGATAGTCTTTTTTGGAAGAAAGAGGTGAGAAAGTGATGAAAGACAAAAAAATTAGAGAATAGAGAGAGATTTGATAAGTTTGATAAAATATAAGAGTTGTATTATTTTAATAATAAAATTAAGAACTTTATGGTACAAAGACAAAAAAACCACAATTTTAATGTGGTGGCAAAAAGTCAAATAAGGGTATTTTAGACTTTTCCACAACCATTAATTTTCTTATATTATAGATGACTATTAAATAGCCCTACATCAAGAGAATAGAAAACCATCCACGTTTACATCAGCTCCTAAAGACGTGGGATACTAAATTGAATAATAACAAAATTAACAATAAACCAATTGAATATGTCTTTTATCCTCAACACATCCTCAACACAGAACGATCTTATTTTTGAAAAGGAGAGAAAGCAAAAGTGTCTTATGTTTACCTTTTTTCCTTGGAACAAATATTTTTAAACTTTATTTTTGTTGGAAGACAGTTGTGTGGTTGCAATCCCCGATCATTATAAGGCCATAATCCAAGAATACTTATGTTGTCCTCTTTTGGTTCATGTAAACGCCGTCGTTCAGTATGGTGACAGGATGTCAGAGCCCAGATCATTGACAAAACAAGTTTGTCAAAGGATTTCACAGATACAGATTGAAATACTAAAATCTCAAAGCAAAATACTAAGTAGGAAACCATATTCTGAGTTTGGAATTGTGATGGGATGAGAAATCATGTAGGGTTCTTGTCATGGTTCGTAGTGCATGGGAAAGCTTCGAGATTATCCATGGAATTTCGTTTTGGAAGTAAAGGAGACATCGAAGACGGAATGGAAGTAACAAATAGGGTTTTGTTCAGAGTTTTCGAGGTAACTAGGGTTTAAACCACCCCTTTTTCGATTTTCATTCTCCTTTATTTTTTGGATACATCATTTATTTTAAATAAAAATGTTAAAAAAAAAAAAAAAACTAGATAAATAATTGATTATTTCATATATAAAAATATTTAGATCAATAATAGATTTTTTCCCGTATACCAGTTTTGGATTAAAAATAATTAGTCATAAATACCATTTCTCGTATATAAAAATATTTAAATCAATAATAGATTTTTTCCCCATATACAGACTTCATTTTTGTTTAGGTATCATTTACAAAATTATATGGATCAATAGTAAATTTTGTATATAATAATATTTAGATCAATAATAAATTTTTTCCCGTATACCATTTTTAAATAAAAAATATTTGGGTCATAAATACCATTTTCCGTAAATAATTGATTTTTTTCCGTATACAAATATTATTTTTGTTTAGGTATCATTTTCAAAAATATTCGGATCAATATTAAATTTTTGTATATTAAAATATTTAGATAAATAATATATTTTTTCCCGTATACAAAATATTTGATCATAAATACAATTTCTCGTATATAAAAATATTTAGGTCAATAATAGATTTTTTCCCGTATAAATACTTCACTTTTGTTTAGGTATCATTTACAAAAATAAGGGTATTTTGGACTTTTCCACAATCATTAATTTTCTTATATTATAGATTGATAGATTTTTTTGGAAGAAAGAAGTGAGAAAGTGATGAAAGAAAAAAAAATAGAGAATAGAGAGAGATTTGATAAGTTTGATAAAATATAAGAATTGTATTATTGTAATAATAAAATTAAGAACTTTATGGTACATAGACCAAAAAACTACAATTTTAATATGGTGGCAAAAAATAAAAAAAGGGTATTTTGACTTTTCCACAACCATTAATTTTCTTATATTATAGATTGATAGATTTTTTTCGGGAGAAATAAGTGAGAAAGAGAAAAAAAAAAAGAGAATAGAGGGAGATTTGATGAGTTTGATAAAATATAAGAATTGTATTATTTTAATTATAAAACTAAGAACTTTATGGTAGAAAGACCAAAAAGCACAATTTTAATGTGGTGGCAAAAAATCAAATAAGGATATTTTGCATTTTTCCACAACCATTAATCTTCTTATATTATAGATAGATTGATAGATTTTTTTTGGAAGAAAGAAGTGAGAAAGTGATGAAAGAGAAAAAAATAGAGAATAGAGAGAGATTTGATAAGTTTGATAAAATATATGAATTGTATTATTTTAATAATAAAATTAAGAATTTTATGGTACAAAGACCAAAAAACCACAATTTTAATGTGGTGAAAAAAAATCAAATAAGGGTATTTTGGACTTTGCCATAACCATTAATTTTCTTATATTATAGATTATAGATTGATAGATTTTTTTTGGAAGAAAGAAGTGAGAAAGTGATGAAAGAGAAAAAAAATAAAGAATAGAGAGAGATTTGTTAAGTTTGATAAAATATAAGAGTTGTATTATTTTAATAATAACATTAAGAACTTTATGATATAAAGACAAAAAAACCCACAATTTTAATGTGGTGGCAAAAAGTCAAATAAGAGTATTTTGGACTTTTTCACAACCATTAATTTTCTTATATTATAGATAGCTATTAAATAGCCCTACATCAAGAGAATAGAAAACCATCCACGTTTACATCAGCTCTTAAAGACGTGGGATACTAAATTGAATAATAACAAAATTAACAATAAGCCAATTGAATAGGTCCTTTATCCTCAACACAGTTGAAAAGGAGAGAAAGCAAGAAAAGGAGAGAAACCAATTGAATAGGTCATTTATCCCCAACACAGAACTATCTTATTTTTGAGAAGGAGAGAAAGCAAGAAAAGGAGAGAAAGCAAAAGTGTCTTATGTTTACCTTTTTTCTTTGGAACAGATATTTTCAACTTTTTTTTGTTGGAAGATAGTTGTGTGGTTGCAATCCCCGATCATTATAAGGCCATAATCCATGAATACTTATGTTGTCCTCTTTTGGTTCATGTAAACACGACCGTTCAGTATGGTGACAAAATTTCGGAGCCCAGATCATTGACAAAATGAGTTCGTCAAAGGTTTTCACAGATACAAATTGAAATACTAAAATCACAAAGCAAAAATATTAAGCAAGAAACCATATTATGAGTTTGGAATTGTGATGGGATGAGAAATCATGTAGGGTTCTTGTCTTGGTTCGTAGTACATAGGAAAGCTTCGAGATTATCTATGGAATTTCGTTTTGGAAGTAAAGGAGACATCAGAGACGAAATGGAAGTAACAGGTAGGGTTTTGTTCAGTGTTTTGGAGGTAGCTAGGGTTTAAGACTACCCCTTTTTCGGTTTTCATTCACCTATATTTTTTGGATACATCATTTATTTTAAATATAAATGGTAAAAAAGAAAAAAAATTAGTTAAATAATTGATTATTTCATATATAAAAATATTTAGATGAATAATAGATTTTTTCCCGTATACCATTTTTGGATTAAAAATATTTAAATCAATAATAGATTTTTTCCCCGTATACAGACTTCATTTTTGTTTAGGTACCATTTACAAAAATATTTGGATCAATAGTAAATTTCGTATATAATAATATTTATATCATTAATAAATTTTCTCCCGTATACCATTTTTAAATAAAAAATATCTGGGTCATAAATACCATTTTTCGTAATTAATAGATTTTTTCCGTATTCAAATATTATTTTTGTTTAGGTATCATTTACAAAAATATTCGGATCAATATTAAATTTTTGTATATTAAAATATTTAGATCAATAATATATTTTTTCCCGTATACCATTTTTTTGATCAATACAATTTCTCGTATATAAAAATATTTAGGTCAATAATAGATTTTTTTCCGTATACAGACTTCATTTTTGTTTAGGTATCATTTACAAAAATAAGAGAATTTTGGACTTTTCCACAACCATTAATTTTCTCATATTATAGATTGATAGATTTTTTTTGGAACAAAGAAGTGAGAAAGTGGTGAAAGAGAAAAAAAATAGAGAATAGAGAGAGATTTGATAAGTTTTATAAAATATAAGAATTGTATTATTTTAATAATAAAATTAAGAACTTTATGGTACAAAGACCAAAAAACCACAATTTTAATATGGTGGCAAAAAATCAAATAAGGGTATTTTGGATTTTTCCACAACCATTAATTTTCTTATATTATAGATTGATAGATTTTTTTTGGAAGAAAGAAGTGAAAAAGTGATGAAAGAGAAAAAAAATAGAGAATAGAGAGAGATTTGATAAGTTTGATAAAATATAAGAATTTTATTATTTTAAAAATAAAATTAAGATTTTTATGGTACAAAGACCAAAAAAACCACAATTTTAATATGGTAGCAAAAAATCAAATAAAGTATTTTAGTCTTTTCCACAACCATTAATTTTCTTATATTATAGATTATAGATTGATAGATTTTTTTTGGAAGAAAGAAGTGAGAAAGTGATGAAAGAGAAAAAAAAAGAGAATAGAGAGAGATTTGATTGGTTTGATAAAATATAAAAATTGTATTATTTTAATAATAAAATTAAGAACTTTATGGTACAAAGACCAAAAAACCACAATTTTAATGTGGTGGCAAAAAATCAAATAAGGGTATTTTGAACTTTTCCACAACCATTAATTTTCTTATATTATAGATTATAGATTGATAGTCTTTTTTGGAAGAAAGAGGTGAGAAAGTGATGAAAGACAAAAAAATTAGAGAATAGAGAGAGATTTGATAAGTTTGATAAAATATAATAGTTGTATTATTTTAATAATAAAATTAAGAACTTTATGGTGCAAAGACAAAAAAACCACAATTTTAATGTGGTGGCAAAAAGTCAAATAAGGGTATTTTAGACTTTTCCACAATCATTAATTTTCTTATATTATAGATGGCTATTAAATAGCCCTACGAATAGAAAACCATCCACGTTTACATCAGCTCCTAAAGACGTGGGATACTAAATTGAATAATAACAAAATTAACAATAAACTAATTGAATATGTCCTTTATCCTCAACACATCCTCAACACAGAACGATCTTATTTTTGAAAAGGAGAGAAAGCAAAAGTGTCTTATGTTTACCTTTTTTCCTTGGAACAAATATTTTTAAACTTTATTTTTGTTGGAAGACAGTTGTCTGGTTGCAATCCCCGATCATTATAAGGCCATAATCCAAGAATACTTATGTTGTCCTCTTTTGGTTCATGTAAACGCCGTCGTTCAATATGGTGACAGAATGTCGGAGCCCAGATCATTGACAAAACAAGTTTGTCAAAGGCTTTCACAGATACAGATTGAAATACTAAAATCTCAAAGCAAAATACTAAGGAGGAAACCATATTCTGAGTTTGGAATTGTGATGGGATGAGAAATCATGTAGGGTTCTTGTCATGGTTCGTAGTGCATGGGAAAGCTTCGAGATTATCCATGGAATTTCGTTTTGGAAGTAAAGGAGACATCGAAGACGGAATGGAAGTAACAAATAGGGTTTTATTCAGAGTTTTCGAGGTAGCTAGTGTTTAAACCACCCCTTTTTCGGTTTTCATTCTCCTTTATTTTTTGGATACATCATTTATTTTAAATAAAAATGTTAAAAAAGAAAAAAAAACTAGATAAATAATTGATTATTTCATATATAAAAATATTTAGATCAATAATAGATTTTTTTCCCGTATACTATTTTTGGATTAAAAATATTTAGTCATAAATAACATTTCTCGTATATAAAAATATTTAAATCAATAATAGATTTTTTCCCCGTATACAGACTTCATATTTGTTTAGGTATCATTTACAAAATTATATGGATCAATAGTAAATTTTGTATATAATAATATTTAGATCAATAATAAATTTTTTCCCTTATACCATTTTTAAATAAAAAATATTTGGGTCATAAATACCATTTTCCGTAAATAATAGATTTTTTTCCGTATACAAATATTATTTTTGTTTAGGTATCATTTTCAAAAATATTCGAATCAATATTAAATTTTTGTATATTAAAATATTTAGATCAATAATATATTTTTTCCCGTATACAAAATATTTGATCATAAATACAATTTCTCGTATATAAAAATATTTAGGTCAATAATAGATTTTTTCCCGTATAAAGACTTCACTTTTGTTTAGGTATCATTTACAAAAATAAGGGTATTTTGGACTTTTCCACAATCATTAATTTTCTTATATTATAGATTGATAGATTTTTTGGGAAGAAAGAAGTGAGAAAGTGATGAAAGAGAAAAAAAATAGAGAATAGAGAGAGATTTGATAAGTTTGATAAAATATAAGAATTGTATTATTTTAATAATAAAATTAAGAACTTTATGGTACATAGACAAAAAAACTATAATTTTAATATGGTGGCAAAAAATCAAATAAGGGTATTTTGACTTTTCCACAACCATTAATTTTATATTATAGATTGATAGATTTTTTTTTGGGAGAAATAAGTGAGAAAGAGAAAAAAAAAGAGAATTGAGAGAGATTTGATGAGTTTGATAAAATATAAGAATTGTATTATTTTAATTATAAAACTAAGAACTTTATGGTTGAAAGACCAAAAAGCATAATTTTAATGTGATGGCAAAAAATCAAATAAGGATATTTTGGATTTTTCCACAACCATTAATTTTCTTATATTATAGATAGATTGATAGATTTTTTTTGGAAGAAAGAAGTGAGAAAGTGATGAAAGAGAAAAAAATAGAGAATAGAGAGAGATTTGATAAGTTTGATAAAATATATGAATTGTATTATTTTAATAATAAAATTAAGAATTTTATGGTACAAAGACCAAAAAACCACAATTTTAATGTGGTGAAAAAAAATCAAATAAGGGTATTTTGGACTTTGCCCTAACCATTAATTTTCTTATATTATAGATTATAGATTGATAGATTTTTTTTGGAAGAAAGAAGTGAGAAAGTGATGAAAGAGAAAAAAAATAGAGAATAGAGAGAGATTTGATAAGTTTGATAAAATATAAGAGTTGTATTATTTTAATAATAACATTAAGAACTTTATGGTACAAAGACAAGAAAACCACAATTTTAATGTGGTGGCAAAAAGTCAAATAAGGGTATTTTGGACTTTTCCACAACCATTAATTTTCTTATATTATAGATGACTATTAAATAGCCCTACATCAAGAGAATAGAAAACCATGCACGTTTACATCAGCTCTTAAAGACGTGGGATACTAAATTGAATAATAACAAAATTAACAATAAGCCAATTGAATAGGTCTTTTATCCTCAACACAGAACGATCTTATTTTTGAAAAGGAGAGAAAGCAAGAAAACGAGAGAAACCAATTGAATAGGTCCTTTATCCTCAACACAGAACGATCTTATTTTTGAAAAGGAGAGAAAGCAAGAAAATGAGAGAAAGCAAAAGTGTCTTATGTTTACCTTTTTTCTTTGGAACAAATATTTTCAACTTTTTTTTTGTTAGAAGATAGTTGTGTGGTTGCAATCCCCGATCTTTATAAGGCCATAATCCATGAATACTTACGTTGTCCTCTTTTGGTTCATGTAAACACGACCGTTCAGTATGGTGACAAAATGTCGGAGCCAGATCATTGACAAAATGAGTTCGTCAAAGGTTTTCACAGATACAAATTGAAATACTAAAATCACAAAGCAAAAATATTAAGAAAGAAACCATATTCTGAGTTTGGAATTGTGATGGGATGAGAAATCATGTAGGGTTCTTGTCTTGGTTCGTAGTGCATAGGAAAGCTTCGAGATTATCTATGGAATTTTGTTTTGGAAGTAAAGGAGACATCAGAGACGAAATGGAAGTAACAGGTAGGGTTTTGTTCAGAGTTTTGGAGGTAGCTAGGGTTTAAGACTACCCCTTTTTCGGTTTTCATTCACCTATATTTTTTGGATACATCATTTATTTTAAATATAAATGTTAAAAAAGAAAAAAAATTAGATAAATAATTGATTATTTCATATATAAAAATATTTAGATGAATAATAGATTTTTTCCCGTATACCATTTTTGGATTAAAAATATTTAAATCAATAATAGATTTTTTCTCCGTATACAGACTTCATTTTTGTTTAGGTACCATTTACAAAAATATTTGGATCAATAGTAAATTTCTTATATAATAATATTTAGATCAATAATAAATTTTTTCCCGTATACCATTTTTAAATAAAAAATATCTGGGTCATAAATACCATTTTTCGTAATTAATAGATTTTTTCCGTATACAAATATTATTTTTGTTTAGGTATCATTTACACAAATATTCGGATCAATATTAAATTTTTGTATATTAAAATATTTAGATCAATAATATATTTTTTCCCGTATACCATTTTTTTGATCAATACAATTTCTCGTATATAAAAATATTTAGGTCAATAATAGATTTTTTCCCGTATACAGACTTCATTTTTGTTTAAGTATCATTTACAAAAATAAGGGTATTTTGGACTTTTCCACAACCATTAATTTTCTCATATTATAGATTGATAGATTTTTTTTGGAAGAAAGAAGTGAGAAAGTGATGAAAGAGAAAAAAAATTAGAGAATAGAGAGAGATTTGATAAGTTTTATAAAATATAAGAATTGTATTATTTTAATAATAAAATTAAGAACTTTATGGTACAAATACCAAAAAACCACAATTTTAATATGGTGGCAAAAAATCAAATAAGGGTATTTTGGACTTTTCCACAACCATTAATTTTCTTATATTATAGATTACAAAAATAAGGGTATTTTGGACTTTTCCACAACCATTAATTTTCTCATATTATAGATTGATAGATTTTTTTTGGAAGAAAGAAGTGAGAAAGTGATGAAAGAGAAAAAAAAATAGAGAATAGAGAGAGATTTGATAAGTTTTATAAAATATAAGAATTGTATTATTTTAATAATAAAATTAAGAACTTTATGGTACAAATACCAAAAAACCACAATTTTAATATGGTGGCAAAAAATCAAATAAGGGTATTTTGGACTTTTCCACAACCATTAATTTTCTTATATTATAGATTTCAAAAATAAGGGTATTTTGGACTTTTCCACAACCATTAATTTTCTCATATTATAGATTGATAGATTTTTTTTGGAAGAAAGAAGTGAGAAAGTGATGAAAGAGAAAAAAAAATAGAGAATAGAGAGAGATTTGATAAGTTTTATAAAATATAAGAATTGTATTATTTTAATAATAAAATTAAGAACTTTATGGTACAAATACCAAAAAACCACAATTTTAATATGGTGGCAAAAAATCAAATAAGGGTATTTTGGACTTTTCCACAACCATTAATTTTCTTATATTATAGATTGATAGATTTTTTTTGGAAGAAAGAAGTGAAAAAGTGATGAAAGAGAAAAAAAAAAAATAGAGAATAGAGAGAGATTTGATAAGTTTGATAAAATATAAGAATTTTATTATTTTAAAAATAAAATTAAGATTTTTATGGTACAAAAACCAAAAAAACCACAATTTTAATATGATAGCAAAAAATCAAATAAAGTATTTTAGTCTTTTCCACAACCATTAATTTTTTTATATTATAGATTATTTTGGTTTTGGTTATTTACGCGTAGACCGACCATCTTTGTGCTTTTGCTATTGTTTTATATTCCTATTTTTCCTTTTTTTGATTTTTTGATTCTTATTAATATATTATAAGGTATTAGCTCCTTTCTATTTGGGGCGAATTGAAAAAATTCAGATTCCTTTTAAAAAAAAATTTAATTCTTCCATTTTAGCAACTTATACCTCGTAATATTTGATCAGCAAAATATTTGAAGTGACTCAAATATCTAATTAGGTTATGAGTAATGCTATTCATACACCACTTTCTACACCAAATACTTACACCCAACACTATTGACCGTATTTATACGGTGAATGGTGTTTTTTAAATAACAATATATATTTTATGAACAGTAAAATATTATTATAATAATAAATAATTTTTTATTTTTTTAAATTTGTGTCATTAACCAACTTTATAACTTCATTAACCAACAATTTACATTGCATTAACCAAATTTGGTGACTACTATAAAATACTGTTCATGGGTGTGAGAATAACATTATTCAAATTTGGTTAATGCAGTGTAAAAATTTAGTTAATACAATAATGAAGTTAGTTAATGCAACATCCAGGTATTAAAAATAATTTTTAATAGTCACCAAACTTGGTTAATACAGTGTAAAAACTTGGTTAATACAGTAATGAAGTTGGTTAATGCAAAATCCAGGTATTAAAAATAATTTTTAGCAGTCATCAAACTTGGTTAATACAGTGTAAAAATTTGGTTAATGCAATATTGAACTTGGTTAATGCACGTTTGTACATGAACAGTGTCGTCCGTAATTTTAAAAATAAAAAATATTTTTTATAAATATTATTATTTTATTTTAAAAATACTGTTCACCGTATAAATACGATGAACAGTGTTTGATGTAAGTATTGGGTGTAGGAATTGGGTGTAAGAGTAGCATTACTCTTTTCTTATACATGTTTGTTCATGAAAGCCATTAACTGCTATGATAACATTTCCCATATTTAAATATTTTAAATACCAAAATCATCTTTACTCTTTGAGTTTGCATTGGTTGTAGTAAGTACAGAAGCCAGCGAAGAAGGTAGAATCAATGGACAATGTACTGTGGTTTCAAGTGTGGAGATCCACCAGCTGCTACCTAATTAACACCCAACTGGATATTAAATTAAATTAAATAATTTGTGGCCCCAAATACAGGTAAAAAGATAAACAAGATATATTATAAATGTGTCTTTAACTCAAATAATTTTTTTGTAACGTGAGTCACACCATCAAACAGTCCTCTAAAATGCAACTATGACAACTACACAATCTGTAATTTCATTTCTCAATTTATTATACAATGAAGTGTATACCATAAAAAATAATACTATAACGAAGCATTCAATATCTTCGGTTATACAGCTTATTAATGTATTATTAATTAAGGTATTTTTTCTTTCTTAATTATTGAAGTCCTTCTGTTCCAATCAATTTGTAACTACCACTCCTAATTCATTTATGACATTCATTAATTTCAACATGATGTACTCTAGCAGAAGTCACTAAATTCAGAAAATATAACAAATTAGTGTTTAACATGATTTATATCATAGTTTTTTTAATAGATTTTATTTCCTATAAATATTTAGGTTTTAATATTCAGCTAGAGAATTTCATGTAACTTGAATTTGTTAGAATCATGTCAATACACCATAGAAGAGAAAGACAGAAAGTGAATTTTTTATTTGTGTACTTCACCTCACATCATTTTATATTGTTGATGATCACGAGTGTTACCTAATCAACTTATACCTTCTAGATTTGAGTTGTACTTCAACACTTTCTCTTAATTCAAAATCTTTATACTTACTAATTTGAGTACGTTCTTTATCTTTTAGAATTTTTCAATTTTTAGTGGCTTGATTAAAACATCTGCTATTTGATCCTCTGTTATGCAGTATGTTAAGACAAAATTTCCCTTATTTACTTATGTTGGTGCACAATGAATAAAGATGGTGACAAAGAGAATAATAGAATAACGGCGCAAAAGAGATGAGAGAATAAATGTTGTATTCTACTTGCGTTGTTAATAAATGATAGCTACTACAAGGCTATTTATAAAAAAGAATCTTGCCACATAAGCCCTAAAACAGTAAACTTAGTGAACAAGTCTAAGGTACAAACAGTACTACAAAATACTAAAGTACCCTTACTACTAAACAGCTAAGCTAATGGGACCCAAAAGATAACATCTTCTGGTCAACGACATCTTCTGAGTAACCATCAGAAGATCAGCCCACATCACAACTTCTGAATATTGAATTACTCTTCAATACCATCCCTTAATTCATATTCTTCACTCAAAGCTGACAACGCCAATTCCATCCCTCAAGAGCAGAAATTGATCCGTCTTGATTGCCTTCGTCAGAACATCAGCCATCTGCTTCTGGGTGCTACAGTGCACAACTTCTAATGTTCCATTCTGGACTTGGCTTCTCAAGAAATGATACTTAGTCTCAATATGCTTGCTTCTTCCGTGTAACACCGGATTCTTGGCAAGATTGATTGCAGACTTGTTATCAATCATCAGCTTTAGAGGCTTCTTCACCCTAATCTTCAGGTTTTCTAATAGATTCAGAAGCCACACAGCTTGACATGCAGCTACAGCGCCTGCGATGTACTCAGCTTCACAGGTTGATAGAGCAACAACAGGTTGCTTCTTGGAACTCCAAGAGATAGGGCCTCCCAGAAACATGAACAAATATCCAGAAGTACTCCTTCTATCAACTCTGTCTCCACACCAATCAGAATCAGAATAACTCAATAACTCTGATTCTTCCTTTCTCCCAGAAGGAAACAATATGCCATATTTCAGAGTTCCCTTGACATATCTCAAGACTCTGACAGCAGCTTGGTAATGGGACCACTTAGGTTTACTCATGAACCTACTAACCAATCCAACTGCATAGCATATATCAGGCCTGGTATTACACAAATACCTTAGAGAACCAACCAGTTGTTTGAATACCGTAGCATCAACATCTTCACCTTCAGAATCAGAGTCCAACTTCTGATTCACTTCTGACGGTGTAACAGCAGCTTTGCAATTCTCCAACTTGAATTTCTTCAGAAGTTCTAACTCATACTTCAACTGATGCAGAATGATACCATCTTCTGAGTACAAAATCTCCATCCCTAGAAAATATGACATTTTCCCAAGGTCTGTAATCTCAAACTCATTCATCAGCACCTTCTTGAACTTCATCAGATCTTCTGGACAACTCCCCGTAAGCAATATGTCATCAACATAAAGACACAACAGAATCATATTGCATCCAGAATGTTGCACATAAACTCCATATTCTATCTCACACTTCTGAAACCCTTGCTTCTTGAAAAATGAATCAATCTTCAAATTCCAAGCTCTGGGCGCTTGCTTCAATCCATACAGAGCTTTGTGTAATTTGTACACCATCCCTTCCTTATTCTTTTTCACAAAGCCAGGTGGTTGTGACACATATACCTCCTCTTGTAATGGACCGTTCAGAAATGCAGACTTTACATCCAGATGCATTAAGGACCAACCTCTGTTCGCAGCTAACGCAATCACCAATCTGATTGTTTCATGTCTAGCTACAGGAGCAAACACCTCAAAGTAATCTAGTCCAGGTTTCTGAAGAAAACCTCTAGCCACTAGCCTTGCTTTGTGTTTACCAACTGATCCATCTGGCTTCAGCTTTACTTTGAAAACCCATCTGACGCTGATGGCTTTCTTCTTCTTTGGAAGTACTGTCAGCTTCCAAGTTTTGTTTCTTTCTATAGCCTCAAGTTCTTCTTTCATGGCATTCAGCCAGACCTTCTTCTTGAGCGCTTCTTCTATACTCACTGGTTCAGAATCTACTAACATGGCGCACTGAATGACCTCTCCTTCTGAGTCAACTTCTGTGTCTTGCAACATGTCAAAATCTGCAAACCTTCTTGGTATAGTTCTGACTCTTTGTGGTCGCTGAGCTACTTCAGAGTCAGCTACTCCAGAGTCACCACCTCCATGATCATCTCCAGAAGCTTGTCCTCCAGACCCTATGTCTTCAGAGTTTTCCCTTCCAGAATCATGACTACCACCAGACTCTGGATCATCATCAGAATCTGGATCAGAATCAGATTCTCCATCTGACTCATCTTCAGAAGATGCTTCATCTTCTGGCTCGTCTTCAGAAGATTCTTCATCTTCTGACTCTAACTTTTCTTCAAAAGTTATCTCTACATCAGAAGTTGGTTGAGACTTTCTCCAATCCCAAACTTCTGATTCCTTCACAATGACGTCTCTGCTGACTTCAACTTTGTTAGTCTCTGGACAATAGAGCTTGTATGCACCTGTACTGTGGTACCCCACCAATAACATCACTTTGCTTCTATCATCCAGCTTCTTCCTTCTAGCTTCTGGAACGTGTTTGTAACACACAGAACCAAAAACCTTCAGATGACTAACACTCTGTTTCTCTTTAGTCCACTTCTCTAAAGGAACAATTTCCTTCAGCCTCTTCGTTGGACACCTGTTGAGCATATATGCTGCAGTAGCAACAGCTTCTCCCCATAGATTATGAGGAAGCTTCTTCTCTTTAAGCATACTTCTCGTCATATCAAGCAAAGTACGGTTTCTACGTTCAGCAAGACCATTGTGTTGAGGAGTATAGGGAGCAGTAACTTCATGCTCAATTCCATTATCATCACAGAACTTCTGGAATTCTGTAGAGTTATACTCGCCTCCACCATCCGTTCTGAGAATCTTTATCTTCTGACCACTCTGCTTCTCAGCCTTCACCTTGAACTTCTGGAATTCTGTAAACACCTCATTCTTAAACTTAATGAGAGTTACCCACGTCATTCTTGTGAACTCATCCACAAAAGACACAAAATACCTATTTCCTCCAAGTGAAGGTTCTGGAAATGGTCCACACACATCAGAGTGCACTACTCCCAGAGCATGCTTTGCTCTTGGAGCAACTTCTGATACAAATGGCAATCTGGGTTGCTTGCCTTTCATGCATACCTCACATGACTTCTCAGGCTTTACAATCTTAGGAATGCCACGTACGAGCTTCTTAGAACTTAGATGCCCCAGACTTCTATAGTTCAAGTGCCCCAACCTCTTGTGCCACAACTTACTATCACCTTCTGAGCCTTCAGCACTCAGACACTCTGTTTCAGCTGTTTCTACATTCACCTTGAATGTTCTATTGATTCCCTGTTCAGATTGCATAATCAACTTCTGATTGGAATCATACAACTTCAAGAGGTTGTTCTTCATAACAACTGAGAAACCTTTCTCAATGAGCTGACCCACACTCATCAGATTGCTTCTGATTCCAGGAACATACCAAACATCCTTGATCAGAACAGTCTTTCCATTCTTCACCTTGGCTTTGACATTTCCCATACCTTCTGCATATAGGTACTTATCATCAGCACATCTGATCTTTGTCCTCCTTTCAGAGTCAAAGTCTATCAACCATTGTTTGTTTCCAGTCAAGTGATTTGAACACCCAGTGTCCATATACCACCATTCTGACGAACATCTTTTGTCCGACTCTGAAGCCATCAATAGCACAGGTTCATCATCTGATCCTCCTCTGGCTATATTTGCTTCTTCTGATCTCCTTCCTTTGTTTGCCAAACAGTCTCTAGCAAAATGGCCAAACTGTTTGCAACAGTAACATTGAATTTTCTTCTTATCCTTTCCCTTCTGATATCTCTTCTCATCAGAAGTTGAGGCTTCCTTCTGGAATCTATCACCACGTCTATGCTTCTGGTCCTTCTTGACAAAAGAAGCCTTCAGAGCTTGCTCAACTTCTTTCTCAGAAGTTCTCTCAGTCAGACGCAACTCTTGTGCTTCTAAATTGCTTTGCAACTCTTCTATTCTCATGGTTTCCAGATTTTTAGAATGTTCAATGGATACAACAATATAATCAAATTGAGGAGTAAGTGACCTCAATATCTTCTCTATGATTACTTGTTCAGAAAGAGTTTCTCCACAAGCCTTCATCTCATTAGTGATCACAATCACTCTAGAGATATACTCAGAGACTTTCTCATTGTTCTTCATGTTGAGATTCTCATATTGCTTTCTCAGGGATTGAAGCTTCACCTTCTTCACTGATACGTCACCACCGTAACACCTGACCAGTATATCCCACGCTTCCTTTGACGTCATAGAATCAGCAATCTTCTCAAACACATTCACATCCACACACTGATGGATGAAGAACAACGCCTTTTGATCTCTCTTCTTTGTCTCTCTCTGCGCTTCTCTTTGTTCTTCCGTTGCATCCGCTGCAACCGGAATATATCCTCCAGTGACAAGATCTAGAACATCTTGAGCACCAAATAATACACGCATTTGAATCATCCATCTATTCCAGTTTTTACCATCAAGAACTGGAAGTTTGGTATTCAAGTTGCTTCCACTCATCTTTAAACTTGTGCAGACACAAACAGATTTCACTCACACTCACACAGTGTTTCCCAACCCACAAACAAACAAGAAAAATGTGATTCAACACAACTTTGTTTCCCAGAAACAAAATCAATCACACAGTCACACAAACTCACGTTCACTCGTGTTTCCCTGTGTTTGGAACCGGAGCTCTAGATACCAATTGTTGGTGCACAATGAATAAAGATGGTGACAAAGAGAATAATAGAATAACGGCGCAAAAGAGATGAGAGAATAAATGTTGTATTCTACTTGCGTTGTTAATAAATGATAGCTACTACAAGGCTATTTATAAAAAAGAATCTTGCCACATAAGCCCTAAAACAGTAAACTTAGTGAACAAGTCTGAGGTACAAACAGTACTACAAAATACTAAAGTACCCTTACTACTAAACAGCTAAGCTAATGGGACCCAAAAGATAACATCTTCTGGTCAACGACATCTTCTGAGTAACCATCAGAAGATCAGCCCACATCACAACTTCTGAATATTGAATTACTCTTCAATAACTTAATCTCTTAGAAAGTGAGTCTTGGTATCGATGTGATTTCTCCTTTTAAAAACTATAAAATTCTTTGTAAGGTTAATTGTTGATTTGTTTTCTACCTTAATTTCCACTTCTTACTCTTTGGCTACCTTCATCTCAAGCAACATAGATTGTAGTCACACTACTTTGACAAGTTTTGTTGCATGTACATAGCTTAACAAGAAGTAAGAGCTAACATTGTTGGCTTCCTGAACACACATCTCATTGTGCTTCTTATTTCCACTTTGTCTCCACAACAATTTGAGATGCAAAAACTAGTCTACTTTCCCTCAACACGAGGGTTTTGCTAAGGACAAAGTGTTATTAATCCCCATTTTCATTCGAAGTGCGTCCGCCTTACCAGTGAGTCCATCGGCTGTAGGCGTGTTCCTTAGTTGAAGGCAGACATATTTAAAGGTTACATCCCTTAACTACAGGCAAGTCCCTCAGGTGAAGGCACGTTATATTTAAAGGGAGAGCCCCTCAATTGAAGTCGGCTTATATTTAAAGGGTGAGTCCCTCAACTATGGGCGAGTACCTCAGGTGAAGGCATCGCAACCACATACATCAGTTGTACTCAACGAAAACCATTTAGTTAACTAGGTTTGAATGTGTGCATAAATGTTTGTTTCTTCTTAATGCTTGCTTTTATTTTTTATTTGTTATTGGATATTTAGAAAAAGGATAAAAGAGGGGGGGGAATCAATTTTTTAATATTGTGCTCTCCAAGGTTCCGAAACCTTGTGCCTACGTATTCCCGGGTGCAATGGAAAATACATAGTCTCGTAGTTCGTGGTAGAAAACGAGTGTTTTTTGGTTGTCTTAGATAGAAATAACATGGGTAGCTATTAGGTGAAAAGATTGTAAACCATATGTTGTTTACTTAGGCTTCAAACTAATACTATTTTAGTGGATTTCCTCCCTAGCTTGGATGCCTCCAGAGTATGTGATGTTGCACCGAACTGGGTTAACAATTATCTGTATTATTTACTTTCAGCAATTTACCCTAGCTACATAATTATTATCATTGTTATGACTGGTCTGATATCAATGACGTGACATCTGGTTCGACATCTGGTATGTGTGTATCATAATTTCAATTGGCATCAGAGTAGGCACCCTGTTGTGTTTTGGTTGAACTCCAGAGAAGACATTTAATGGTACTATGGAAAAGGAAGGAGGAAATACTAACAGACCACCTATTTTGGATGAAACCAACTATGACTACTGGAAATCACATATTGTGGCTTTTCTAAAATCTATGGATAGAAAAACTTGGAAAGTTGTCATCAAAGGTTGGGAACACCCTATGGTAAATGACAAAGATGGAAACACATCTGAAACACCATAAGAGGACTGATCCAAGGAAGAATATGAACTTGCTCTTGGAAATTCCAAAGTTTTGAATACCCTATTCAATGGAGTTGACAAGAACATATTCAGGTTAATAAACACCTATATTATGGCCAAAGATGCTTGAGAAATTCTCATAACAACTCATGAAGGCAAGTCTAATGTGAAGATGTCTAGACTTCAGATTTTCACTACCAAATTTGAGAAATCTAAAGATGAAAGATAATGAGAGCATTCATGACTTTCATATGAATAGTCTTGAAATAGAAAATTCATCTAGAGCCTTGGGAGAGAAGATGTCATAAGAAAAATTGGTCAGAAAAATTCTCAGATCTCTACCTAAGAGATTTGACATGAAAGTGATAGATATTGAAAAAGCTTAAGACATTAGCAACATGAAAGTGGATGAAATTGTTGGGTTACTTCAAACGTTTAAATTGACTACTAATGAAAGATCAGAAAATAATAAGAGCGTAAATTTTGTATCCAACACTGAAGATGAAGAGGATCTATGTGACCTAGATACTGATGAAGGAATGTCAAAGGTCATTGTACTTCTTGGGAGGAAATTGAATCAGGTAGTAAAGAAGATGAAGTCAAGGCCAAATGTCCAGAACATCTCCTCATACATAAGCAAAAATAGTGAGATCCGAGGAAAAGGAAGAACATATGATAAGCAAAATCAACACAGAAACATTCAGTGCCATGAATGTAAGGGTTTTAGTCTTATTATGCCAGAATGTCCCATATTTCTCAAGAAACAGAAGAATGGATTGACTACTTTCTCGACTGGTGATTTTGAAGGTGAGATTGATAAGGAAACTGCAATGAATGTTACAACCTTGACTGGTAGATATGAATCTAATAAAGATTCTTGTGATAAGGAGTTGTCTATGAAGAATTAACTGATTCCTACAAGAAAATTTGTAAAGAAGATGGAGTCAAGGCCAAATGTCCAGAACATCTCCTCTGACATCAGCAAAAATAGTGAGATCCAAGGAAAAGGAAGAAAATATGATAAGCAAAATCAAAATAGAAACATTCAGTGCCATGAATGTAAAGGGTTTTAGTTTTATTAGGCCAAAATGTCCCATATTTCTCAAGAAACAGAAGAAAGGATTAACTACTTTCTGGACTAGTGATTTGGAAGGTGAGATTGATAAGGAAACTGCAAGGAATGTTACAGCCTTGACTGGTAGATATGAATTTGATAAAGATTCTTGTGATAAGGACTTGTCTATGAAGAATTAGCTGAGTCCTACAAGGAAATTTGTATCAGAAGTGTGCAAGTTAGGAGAAAAGAAGAAGAAGAAGGCTATAATTCAACTTCTGGATGAAAAAAAGAAACTTTTATCCACAAACTCTGAGATTCAAGGTAGGGTAACCCTCTTAACCTTAAAACTTGAAAACATGACTAAGTCCATAAGGATGTTGAATAATGGATATGATATGTTGGATGAGACTCTTCAAATTGGAGTAAAATATTTAATAATATATGGTTTAATTATCTGTCTTTAAATAATCAAAGAAAAACCCCATTGACAAAATTTGTTCCTGCTGAAGTGAAGGATGAAGTCATAATGTCTGACCAAATGTTACAACATCCTTCCAGACTTCAAAAAACTATGACCAGAGTCAAGCTCCAGCCTTGGAAATGTCATTATTGTGATAAATATAGTTACCTAAAACCATTATGCTACAAATTGTATGGTTATCCAAAAATTTAACCTCAACCTAGGGATAATCATGTAAGGACTAAAACTAGAAAGGAGTGGAAAGCCAAGGATGTTATGTCTAGTCTCATAACCCATACCTCTCTTAGAGCCTCATCTAGAGAAGACCGGTACTTTGACAGTGGAAATTCTAGACATATCACAGGTGTTAAGAACTATTTAGTAGATATCAAGTATTTTCCTACCAACTTTATCACATTTGGTGATGGTGCTAAAGGTGAAATTAAGGGAGTATGAAGGTTAAATTATACAGGATTTACTAGTAAAGATGATGTGCTTATTGTAAAATAACTGACTTCCAATCTGATCAGTATCAGTCATTTATGTGATCAAGGTCTAAATGTGAATTTCACCAAGTCTGAATGCTTAGTTACAAATGAAAAGGATGATGTCCTGATAAGGAGAGTTAGGACTAAAGACAATTGTTACCTATGGGTTCCTCAAGAAACGACACGCTCTTCCACTTGTTTTAAGAAAGATGAAGTAAAGATGTCACACCAGAAATTGCAACATTGATCGGTAAAATAGCAAGTGTACTATTTTGCCTCTGTAGTAATAATAGGGAAATTCCCCGAATGTCGATCTCAAGGACTGCGTAGTAATATCGAGTTCAAATTATAGATCAATTAAACAAAAACTAATATTGGGGTTTTGTTTGCACATTGTCACTAAACAATAATTAAAATAAGCAGAAAAGTAAATTGGCTTTTTGACAAATATGAGTATTATGCTAGGGTTATAGTGTGTGATTGTTCCTGTAATAACCTTGGATTTAGATCTCTTCAACAAGTTCATAACCTTTAATTACCGCCCTTTAGATTATTTTCCCCTAAGTCCTTAGTGGGAAAACCTTTGAACATTCATCCTAACTCCTAAGTCCTTAGAGAATTATGATGAAATCAAGCCTTTATGTTATCAAGAGTTAACCGGTAACTATAGGGTATCCCTAGTCCTAGGTGATATCTACTATAGTCTAATCGTACAAAAACCTTAACAACCGCTGTCCAGCTGGTTGTTAACCGTAAATCAATCTTGTTGGTCCGACAAAGAAAGCATAAAAACCTTGTACAATTAAATTAAATAAGAAAACAAATCTATTGATGAACTCAGGAATTCAAAATCATTACAGAGTCAAATCAGGGACACCCCCTAGCATTAGGGTTTAGTTACTCACATTGTTCAAAGAAAACAAATTATAAAATAGATACATTACAAGAATTGAGATGAAAGTTGATCTTCAATCGCTTCCGTTCATGAAGATCTTCTTCTCTCCCAAACCCTTATTTTCTCCAATCTTCAATCGTGTCTTCTCCTAGCCAAAAAGTCCCCTCTCTCTTGCCCTAAAGTTGTTTTTATAATCAATCTTCCATTCCGGTTGAAACCAAATGCCAAGAATACCCTTAATGATCCCATTTAAGTAAGGAAGCTTATAAACACATATTCAGCCCGCGCTCATCAACACGGGCCATGTTCCTGCACACGGGCGCCCGTGTTGATCCTCTGACTTTGGTTCAAACTCGCATTTCCAGCCACATTTCAACACGGGTGGCCGTGTTGATTAACACGGTCCGTGTGAAACCTTAACTTCATAATTTGGCTTTGTGTTCTTCATCAAAGTTGTAGCCCTTTTTGTTAGCGAAATTTTTCCACCGGAACCACGTCAATCGGAGTTACGAAGCTCTAGTTATGATCAAAATACTACACACCTATCACGATGAGAAACATGTTGAAAATTTCCAGATCTCACACTTGCTAACACGAGTCGTGTCAGCCCCGTGACTTTCATCTCTTTTGCATTTTCTTGGCCACGCTTCATCCTAACACGGCTAGTTTCAGGTGACACAGGTGGTCGTGTCAGACCTCATGTAGCTTGACTTTTCACTTCCTTCGAAACTTCCCTTTTTGTACTTTTTGGCATTGATTTGTCTCGATTTATTCCTTTAAGCCTGTAAACAGTAAAATACACAACCAAAGCATGAAATGTAGAATAAAGAAATAAAACACTCAATAACATAACTTAAACATACTTAAAAACAACGGTAAATATATGTGTGAAAACCACTGATCAAACTCCCCCAAACTTAAACTGTTACTTGACCTCAAGTGACAATTACAAAAGTTAATGACCCTCAAAGCACACGGTGTTCATACATGAGATATCCATCTGTATTGATCAAGAAACAGTTGGTTCGGCATTCACATGACGCGACGAGTTTTGTTACCACATTAAACCTCGAGCTCCCGTTTCGGATACCTCTCCAACTATGCTTTGCACTTAAGTCTCTTTCCGATTTTCCTCCTCTTTCATTCGGACAATCATATTAAGGCACTGCATCTCTTATAATACTCATCACCTGCATGAGACGAATCAAGGCTTCTTATTTTCTTTTTGTGGCACCAAACTAGCAGCATTGGCTACTTTTTATTACCGATAAAATTTTCAAACTTTGCAGTTATATATTGTCCTTTTGGACGACGTTTGGGGATCAATCTCCTTTGGGCTGAATAACCGGGTGAGGGTTACCCAACTTAGCGAGCCGATTGCCTTTTACCGCCTTTTCATCATTTGGTGCCAACTTTATATCTCTTTTTTTTTCTCAATCAGTCACCATGCAAGTGAATCTGAATTATGCCCGACTGTATCAATAAACTACTCGAGAAGTACTTCTCAGGAGACAAGTACTATGGTGCAAATCTACACGTTAGACTCGTATTTCTTTTAGGGAACCAAGGGTGTTTAAACAAACCTCTTCTTGTCACATTATTCCGCACTTCCTGTCCTCAAACAAACCTCGTTTCATCTCTATATACTATTCCTGATCACTCTTTAGGATCAAAACTTCTTCAACAAAAATTAAAATTTCGGTCAAAATTTGGGCAGAATTCACTTTATGGTTTCACATCATACCAATAACATAAAAAACATAAAAATAAAATGCAAAGAGAAGAGCCTCCCCCAAACTTGAACTAAACATTGGCCTCAATGTTTCAGAACGAGCCTGAGAGAGGTGACTCACAGAGGGTAATGTACTCTAGTAATCACTTCCAAGCTTTCACCAGAGACGTCCTCTTTTATTTCCTGAAAATAACAAAAACAAACAGAAAACTTAATTATTAAAACCGTGGGTTGCCTCCCATGAAGCGCTTCGTTTAACGTCGCATGGCTCGACGATCCATTCCCCTTGTTAGGGTGGCATATATGACACAAAGAACACATCATCTTTTTTCTTTCTTTTGTTTGGTAGCAATCCCATGAACTTAAAGTACCGATGATGTTGCTCCCAAATCCTTTTCAGCTTGATTTTATTGAACAAGGCATAAATGTCTTCCAATACTTTGTCAATTTCTTGTCTTTCAACTGCCTTGTTGTAAAAATAGTTTTTGGGGATACTCTTTTGTTGAAAATTTTCTTGTTGGATGTCCACATCTTCACAAATTGTTAAATTTGTGGTTTTATCCAAAACTCGGCCATCTTCAAGTTTCCTTATTTCTTCTTCCCCATATTTCTCTTTTACCTCAAATTCTTCTATTCTTACTGCATCCTCTTCATCTGATGTTAAGCATTTTACTTCTGGTTCCACATACTCTTCTTCCAACTGTAACTTTCTCCAGATAAACCTATCTAGATAAAAGTTAGCTTCCTTACATTCATTCATAAGGATTCTTACCTCCCTCTTATATGCTTTGAAAATTTTAGTCGCCTCTTCCAAGGTGACTCCTGAATCAGGCGACCAACATGCAGGAGATACAGGTGGCAATGTATCAAAACAATACATAGCTACAAAACTCAGACAATTTGTTAGTAGCAAAGTATAGAAGAATTCATGAAGCAAAAATAATCAACCTTCTTTTTTTCTTTTCTTTTTTATAATAAAATCAAATTCAAATAAACAAAAACTTAAAACAAAATTTTAGCTGACGAGCAACAAAATTTCAATTGAACTAAAATTAAAACTCTATATTTTGGCAGTCCCCGGCAACGGCGCCAAAAACTTGATCGGTAAAATAGCAAGTGTACTATTTTGTCTCTGTAGTAATAATAGGGAAATTCCCCGAATGTCGATCTCAAGGACTGCGTAGTAATATCGAGTTCAAATTATAGATCAATTAAACAAAAACTAATATTGGGGTTTTGTTTGCACATTGTCACTAAACAATAATTAAAATAAGCAGAAAAGTAAATTGGCTTTTTGACAAATATGAGTATTATGCTAGGGGTATAGTGTGTGATTGTTCCTGTAATAACCTTGGATTTAGATCTCTTCAACAAGTTCATAACCTTTAATTACCACCCTTTAGATTATTTTCCCCTAAGTCCTTAGTGGGAAAACCTTTGAACATTCATCCTAACTCCTAAGTCCTTAGAGAATTATGATGAAATCAAGCCTTTATGTTATCAAGAGTTAACCGGTAACTATAGGGTATCCCTAGTCTTAGGTGATATCTACTATAGTCTAATCGTACAAAAACCTTAACAACCGCTGTCCAGCTGGTTGTTAACCGTAAATCAATCTTGTTGGTCCGACAAAGAAAGCATAAAAACATTGTACAATTAAATTAAATAAGAAAACAAATCTATTGATGAACTCAGGAATTCAAAATCATTACAGAGTCAAATCAGGGACACCCCCTAGCATTAGGGTTTAGTTACTCATATTGTTCAAAGAAAACAAATTATAAAATAGATACATTACAAGAATTGAGATGAAAGTTGATCTTCAATCGCTTCCGTTCATGAAGACCTTTCTCTCCCAAACCCTTGTTTTCTCCAATCTTCAATCGTGTCTTCTCCTAGCCAAAAAGTCCCCTCTCTCTTGCCCTAAAGTTGTTTTTATAATCAATCTTCCATTCCGGTTGAAACCAAATGCCAAGAATACCCTTAATGATCCCATTTGAGTAAGGAAGCTTATAAACGCATATTCAGCCCGCGCTCATCAACACGGGTCGTGTTCCTGCACACGGGCGCCCGTGTTGATCCTCTAACTTTGGTTCAAACTCGCATTTCCAGCCACATTTCAACACGGGTGGCCGTGTTGATTAACACGGTCCGTGTGAGACCTTAACTTCATAATTTGGCTTTGTGTTCTTCATCAAAGTTGTAGCCCTTTTTGTTAGCGAAATTTTGCCACCGGAACCGCGTCAATCGGAGTTTCGAAGCTCTAGTTATGATCAAAATACTACACACCTGTCACGATGAGAAACATGCTGAAAATTTCCAGATCTCACACTTGCTAACACGAGTCGTGTCAGCCCCGTGACTTTCATCTCTTTTGCATTTTCTTGGCCACGCTTCATCCTAACACGGCCAGTTTCAGGTGACACAGGTGGTCGTGTCAGACCTCATGTAGCTTGACTTTTCACTTCCTTCGAAACTTCCCTTTTTGTACTTTTTGGCATTGATTTGTCTCGATTTATTCCTTTAAGCCTGCAAACAGTAAAATACACAACCAAAGCATGAAATGTAGAATAAAGAAATAAAACACTCAATAACATAACTTAAACATACTTAAAAACAACGGTAAATATATGTGTGAAAACCACTGATCAAACATCTTAATGCAAACCAGTTTAAAAACTTAAGGGGCAAATTGGGAATACGTCTTGTTGAAAATTATGGCAATTATTGATTTATAAACGTGCAACCGTATTTTTCTCTTTCCATTTAATGCTGCACGATTTCCCATGCAAATCATTACAACCTTACCATATCTATTTTCAAATACGCAAGAAACAACGGTACTCCTACTTTTTTTATTTTTATTCGTCTTGCATCAGAAAACCATTCATATCTCACCACGTCTCTCAAAACATCTTTCTCAACATGCAACCTGATTCCAAGATGTTTGACACTTCCTTATTATCACCAAGTAAGAACTCCAACAAACAAACGAGAACTATTCCAATGGAGACTAGGGGTTCACATGCAATCATCGAGGAATTTTCTCCAGACGTCATCACTGATGCTATACCAATATCTATTGTTGCTCCTCACAATCCAATGAAAGGAAAGGTCAAAACTCCAACTAAGAAGAAGGCAAAGCCCTCAAAGGTTAGTAAAGTATATCCTTCTTCTAAGAGTTTTCAAAAACCTCGTGGAAATAGAATGTTGATGTAATACGGTGGGAGAACTCAATTTTAAAAAATGTTGCGGATAGCAAGAGTCGCCATCGACTTTTATTTTATCCAATTGGAAAGGCAAAAAGAACAGGAAAGACCTTTGAAAGATTTTGAGTTCGGGGGTAGGTTATACAAAGGGAAGGTGTAAGCATCCTTTGTATCCATGGTTATCCATGAGCTCTTAATTTCTTAGCTCACTTTTGAACGTTTAAATTGTTTGAAAGTAAGTGTAGTGTGTGAATTGAAAAGATTTGAATAAGGACTTTAGCCTGTAAATAAGCGTAGCCTTTTTGAATTGATTTGAAAAGGGGTGTGAAAAGCAATTTGAGTTTGAATAGTGAGTAAGCAGTTTAAGAGCACCTACCCTAAGATTACGATCTTTCTTTTTCTTTAAGATTTTTGTTTGAAAGGGCTATCCATACCATAAAGAGGGCAGGTAGTCCTTTCATTGGATTTGAAAAGGGTCATCGAGGGTTATCGTTCGCCATAAGACTGTCTCTACCATGAAGAGGGCATATAGTCTTTAGGGAAGGATATAATAGTCATTCTTTTAGGAACCTAGTGAGGATACCTTAGCAATTGGGACAATCATCATTTACCGAGGCAACATCGAGGGACAAGATCATTTTTTATCGTAGGCAACTTCGAAGGGACTATGATCTTATGATGATGAACTGATAGTAACATTTTTTTTAGGTATCCTCAAATTCGAGGGACTTGACTATTTTAATATTGAAAGGCAACAGGCAATAGGCAACAAAAGAGGTTACCCTAAAGGTGTGTGTGTGTGCAATCAATCATGTGGTTAATTCAGATATTTAATCTTGTAAATTAGTGAGATAAATCCATTTTAACAAGGCTTGCACTCCCTATGATTACTAACCACAACAAAAAATAAAACATAATTAAATGTCCTACGCTATTACAATAAACACCAGTAGGGCAGAAAAATAAAGGCAGAAAAATTAAAAGCCCTAAGCTATTACAACAAAACCTTGCAAGCCTATACACATTTTCTAGAATTTTAAATAAATGAATAATTAAATAAATTAAAGGCATGCGACATACACTGGGGTAGGAGATGAGGAGAGAAATTGCGAATAAAAATAACAAATGAAGTTAGGAAAAAAACAGGGTTTAAAAGCCTAAAAAAACCTAAAATTAATTATTGGTTAGAAACCTAATTAATTAGAAAATCCTAAAAAATAAAACCTAATTATTTTATAATTATCTAATTTATCTAATAAATCAATCCTAAATTAAATTAATTATTTAATTTAACCTAAATTGAATTAATTATCTAATTAAATTAATTATCTAATTATTTAACCTAATTAATTATTAAATTATTAATTAAATTAGTTTACTAACTAAATTAACAAATTAATTAAACCTAATAAAAACTAAATTTCTAAAAGAAATAAAAACTATGTGAAAGAAAAAAAACAAAAGAAAAGAGGTTATATAAAATAAAAATAAAATAAAATTAAAAAAAATTAGAAAACCTGGCGCACAATCCTGTGTGGCACGCTTTAGAAGACCATGGTAGACCTGCCTTTCCAAGAGCGTTGGATTGATCTGGGCTATGATATGATGGTTGTCATTCGCGAGTGTAGCGTGGTCTCATAGGAGGTTGGAACATCAAATCCCTCAACCACTCAAAGCACATCACGCCTTTTTTAATTCGAACGGACCAACCGCGCGATGCCACGCAGTCATCCCTGTCCTCGATCCGTCGTCTAAACTTTCACCAACGGATAAAGCGTAGCTAAAACAAACAGCGACGGTTTTGTGCGTCACTATAACCCTGCAACTTTTTGAAATCAAAAGATACGCAGCATAAATTCATTAGGAAACCAGGGATCAACCCGGTTTGATCCCCTGAACATGATGGTGTCATTGGTTTCATACAATTCCACCTAAATCAGAAAACCCCAATTGGAGCTAGTGAACCCTAACAATGGCATACCTCTGTACCTGTAACTAAACTTCAATCAAATAGCCCAGACACGTTCCAAACATCAAAACTAACATGAATATGCAATCAAATTGTATTTATAATTCATGTATCATTGAAATCGAAGTTTAAAAAAATGCAAACTGTATTGACGTATATCGTGATTCTTGGGGGTCTTCTGCACTTGGAAAAGATCAGAATAGCTTCTGGGAACACCAAGGGACGGATTAGAGTCTTCAAATCCTCTTGAATATGCCTCTAATTCCAAAACCGATTTGAGTTTCTTTGAAACCTTTTTTTAGTTTTTACGAAATTCCTAGGGCTGCTAATCCTTGTCCATTTGTCTGGAATTGTTGTATGTATATATAAGATTGAATTAGGGCAACAAACTTGGCTTGAATCTTCATTGAATCAAAGATTGCATTTCATTGAAATTTGATTTGTAAATATTTCCAATTTTGGCCAAAATCATTCCATTCTCTCACCAATCTTGCATCCACGAATTTTGAATCAAATATGGAGTATTTTGATGATTGAATCTAATTGGAACTTTCTCTCAAATCAAATATTTGCCTATCACCTTAATTATTTGATTTATATATATATATATATATATATATATATATATATATATATATATATTATATTTTAAATGAATAAAATTCAATATAAAATCAAATAATCATCACGAATTCGTGGCAATTGGATTTGAATTCTTAGATAACCTGAGGATCAAGATTTAATCAAAAAAGAATGGGTCATTTGCAAGAAAACTCATTTTGAGCCACTTTTGTTTCACATTTTTCACCCAAAATTATCCAACTTTGACAAGGCACATCTCCTTCAATTTTTAAGGTATGGAAGAGTTCTAGGACTTTTTGGAAAGCTCAAGATGTCCTCTACAAGCCACTTTGGAAAATTTTTTCAATTTGGAGATTTTATCTTGATGATATGGGCTTTGACAAAAATTGCTTTTAGTTGACTTTAAAAAATGACCTATAATCGTTTAGTCTATATCTCTTAAATGAAGCATTTATAGCCTTGTCATGTGAGAGACAAAATTGTAGAGAATTCAATTTCCTCCAAAATGAGCTTTAGATGGAGAATTTCTGATGTTCCATGTGAAAGTTATGGCTGATCAAAGTTTAGTTGACTTTTAGGTCAAAAACCCTAATTTAGAAACTTTGAGTTTTGTTGATTTCTGAACTTTCCTCGATGAATAATGATCAACCCTTGATAAAATTATGAATGATACTTAAAAATAAGGATGTTGACCAAAAATCAGGAATTTTGACTGTATTTAACCATAATTGACTTTTAGGTCAAAATAGTCGACTGTTGACTATCTGAGCAATTGACTGATCAATCTTTGGAATTGAAGCTTGAATTTTGGCACGGGGATAGTTTGAAACCTAATAAGCCATATGAAATCCATTGGAGACCTTGATCCATCAATTTTCTTAAGAGAATGCAAAACCCTAGTTCAGGAGGTCTTTGATTAGGAGAGTGTGCCTTAGGTTAACCCTTGAGCCTTGAATCATTGTATGAGTTTGAAAGTGAAATGAGATGGGCAAATTTTGGGGTATGACAATCGAAATTGCCTGTTGCTAAGAAACCTCAATCTATGATGAGTTTGTATCATAATCCTCTCCCAACTCCTTAGGAACTGGTTGTTTCGAATGTTGATGTTGACTCATTTGATGTTGAACCCAATGTTAAACGTGTTAGTGCTAATGTGAATGTGAGTGAATCTGAAACAATTGATAGTAATAGAAGTATCCGCAAGTTAGTTTCCTCTGTTCTAAAAGAAGCTAGGTCTGATGTTGCGGTGGGTGTTGCAACATCCTTGACCAAATATGTGCATCCTGCTGGAGTCGCCCCTGGAAAACCTATTGGTAGTTATGCGCATGATGAATCCATCACCACTGAGCTTTTCAATATGAAAAACCCTAGTGCTCAAACAAACTTAGGTCAATCTGAATTGCATGTCACTGCTGAATGTTCGAACAATATTTGGTTCTATATTCAATCTTTAAGTTTTGATGATAAAAATACATATATTTGTTATGCAACAATTTTGTACTCTAATAGTTTCTTAAGTGTGCAGTTTCACTATTTTGGTTGATCAGGATTGTTGTCCAGAAAATCATGAGAATCAATGTCAGCACACATTAAAAGAACTATTCATCTCAATTCTGAAGTGACATCAATAGTTCTGAAGAATATTGAATGACTCATCAGAAAAAGGATTTACAAATGTTCTGAAGCTAAGCTACTATTAAATATCAGAATTCAGCTCATAAACGCTTTTTGCCTCCAACTCAGAAATTAGAATGCGTCGTTCAGATAGGCTGCTGCTTACAACTTTGAAGACTTCTTTCTGGCTATGAAGAATATTTTCTCTTGGAACGTCTACGTTACATGATCTCTTCACTACTCTATCCACTTCAGATAAGAGGTAAATATTAAGAGAAGAATGATCAGAAACTTGCAATAGAAGCAATATGGTACAAAAGTACACCACCTTTTCCACTATTGCAGGACGTATTGTACAATTCTGTCTTTGGTGTGCTCTTTGTTTCCCATAACTTTTTAGATCTGTTACATCGAGGAAAGCTACGTCCTATCCTCTCTCAACAATCATCTTTTCCATGGGACTATATATAAGAGGCACTATCATTTGAAGATGATGCCAATTAACAACGTTATTCAAGCTATATTTTCAAACTCAACAAATAAACTTCAAAGAGAAAAAGAGAAAGAAAGATATTAGAGAAATTATGCTAAACACTCCATTGTGAGAAATCTAGTTTCTAAGTATCTCTAGAACACAAGAGATGTTCCCATCAGATTGTCTTAACATTTGTGCTAAAATGTTTATGTTTCAATCTTCTTTTTAGAACCAATATCTTGTAAATATTACCATTTGTAAATCTGTTGATATTTTTATTCCTCAAGTGACTAGGTTGTTCGTCTGTATACTTGAGAGGGCTAAGGTGTCTTTCTAGACTCTAAGAGGTTGTTTGTAATCTTTCAAGATTAGTGGATTAAGTCCTTTTCAAAGGCGAGTGAACCTCGATAACCGAAAGTGTTCTTTTTCTTCCCCCATTTAAATATCTCATTAGCTATTGAGAAAAGTTATACCATTACTGATCATGCTAAGAAGATCACAAGAAGTCTTCCCAAAAAATGGAGACCTATGGTAACTGCGCTAAAACTCGCAAAGAATCTGAACAACAGAACTCTTGAGGAGATGGTTAGCTCTCTTAGAAGTCACGAAATAGAGCTAGAAGAAGACTAGCCTCAGAAAAGAGGAAAATCAGTTGCTTTAAGGTCCAAATCAGAAAGGACTAAGTCAGAAAAGAATAAGGTCTTCCAAGCTGAAGAAATAGAAGATTCTGACGATGAAGTTTCTGATGATGAAGACGAGTTGTCACTTCTATCCAGAAGAGTCAAACAACTCTGGAAGAAAAGACAAAATAACTTTCGAGGATCCAGAAATAGAGAATATCGTCCATAAACACTTGGCAAAGGAAGATCAAGCAGAGAAGTTACGTGCTACGAATGCAAAAAGCCAGGACACTACAAAATGAATTTCCATAGCTCAAGAAAGAAAGCACCAGAAAAAATACTTCAGAAAAGGAAGTTTCAAGGGCAAGAAGAAAAGTCTTGTGGCAGCATGGGAAAATTCTGACAACTCGAACTCCCCTCTTTATTAAATGAATTATCTTCTCACGTTTCATTGAATCTAAATATAACAATTATTAAAAGTCAAGGACATTGCAGTTCAAAATCACATATATTGAAGGATAGAGACACTAGAAGCTTACTAAAGATGGTCTTCGTCCCTGATATTCATATATACATCGAAATACTTTGATGTGTTCAATTACGATGGCGAAATCATCAAATGATTTAGAACTTCAACTTCGAAACTGTTGAACAACAATCGAAGACCTAAAATAAAAAAAGATGCACCCATATAAAGGGATAACACACTCACCATATTCACTGCAAATCCTTTTATCTTCCTCGGGGATCAATACACCCCAATTAAAGGAAGGGCACACTTCAAGAAAAGCCCTTATCGAGACTACCTTCACGAGAAAATATAGAAATGGTTTCCGAAATTGTAGGGTCTATCCTAGCGACTGTAGTAGCCACCTTCCATTAGTTTAGAATGCATACGACGAAAAAATGAAGGTAAAACACAAAGAAGTTGTTTGACTGTTCCAAATGGATCGTGCAATGTCTTACAAAAAGAAAGGAAATAAACACTATCGACGGTCCAGATTCCTTCTGGAAAAAAGTTAAAGTACTCCAGCTCCCAAAGTCATCATGATAAAGTATGTGAAAAGACATATAGAGCACGAGGCACATTTAAGGTGCAAGTTCCCTATGATAATGATGTCACGTCTTGAAAATACATTAAAGTCGGGTAACGACTGACAGAAGAGGACAAACGCAACAAAATTCTCACCCTATAGAGTAAAGACATGGGGGCAACTATTCTGGGCCGGTCAAAAGGCCAAATAACTACAATCTAGAGAGCACACTGATCCACAACGTCACTCGTGGAGCAGGTATGTTATCGTTGTCTATAGTGCATGTGATATAAATTCAAGATCCATCATACAGATCCATGCATTTCACGCTTAAAAATTATCAAGTTGTTATAAACTCCCTACTATATAAGCGTAAAACCCGTTATTTTTCAGATACAATTTGAATTCAAACTTCATTCACTTATTTTACTATCATACAAACTTAAACGTTGAAGTATTAACTTTGCATATCAGTCTCTCTTCCACCACAAGAAAATTCAAATTCATTACAATCGCATCCTTCAATCTTGGATCAACTCTAATTCTCTGCTACTAGAATACATACCAAAAGTATTGTATTCTCTTCCCGTTTCTAACTTCCTTACCTACCAAAGTTCTCATTGCGTGACTAAGATTAATCCACTATATAATACAGTTCACCTATTAGTACACTCAATTAAATAGAAACATGAAGTTTTAAAGTGAATTATATTTTTGTCGGCCGCACCCGCACATCAAATTAGTCAGAAACCCTTCAATACCTCCAAGAAACCGAAGAGAGAGAAGAAAAATAAATTTACAACCATTGACAATTTGACATATATAACTAAGTGGAATATTGGGTGTCAAAGCTTGTAGGTTTACTCATATCTTAATCATATATGCAACTACGTAAATGAGATGTAAACCTAACTCATCCTATACGAAACATAAACTGTTGATCCTACCAATAAAAGGAGAGGAAGAGATAGATCTAAGGGTTTAAGTTAAGCTATAAAGTTGTAAGGTAAGAAATCAAATCAACCACATTCAGAACCAGTGTATGATGCTCCAACTAACATGGTACACCTTATAACATTTTAATTAGTAATTAATATTTTAAATAAATTTAATAGTTAAAATCATTCAAGGACATGACTTTAAAAATAATTATAACAAAAATCAAATTAATATTTTAAAATATTTATTCTAAATAAAATTTACAGTGACAATATATACTTGATAAAATTCTTTTGAAATTATTTGCTAGAGTTTCCAAGAGTATTCCTTAAGTGGTGATGGCAAATGAATTAAACTAGAATATGTAGTTACTGTTATAAAAGTAATATGAATAAATTACAAGAATTAGACAAAAGAGTAATAATTAGTTTTTTTTGGGTACAAAAGTGATAAGTAATAAGTAATTAGAGGGGCATTTAATATAAATTTGTTTTAAATTTAAATTTTATTTTTAATATATTTGATTAAAACAAATATTATGGTTTATTTTTTATTATTTTAAAATTGTTGTTATTATAATTGATAAAGATCCATATTTAACCTATATATTTTTAGGAAATCCATACTAAATTGATCCAGATAATCTAAGTAGTATATATATATATATATATATATATATATATATATATATATATATATATATATATATATATATATATATATATATATATATATATATATATATATATATATATATATATATATTTCAGAAAATGACTTATAAAATGAACCATTTATTTTTAATGAGCATGTAAATTAATTTTATCTTTATAGGTATAATATAAAATTTTAAGGATAACAATGAATTATTATATAATAATTTTATTATAAAAATTATATGAGTTCAAGTTCAACAAAGTAAACTTATGCCCAAGGTTCTGCCCTCTCTTCTTGTTCTTGGTAATTGCCATTGATATTCAAAGAGATTTTAAGTAATTCTAATACATAGGATAGTTGGGCTTCTTCCAAAGTAATAGTTTTTTTTTTTCAACTTCTTAAGGACAAATTCTTACCAGGAAGAATTTGTTGAAGAGAAGGATTATTTTAGGGCAGGTTTTACTTGTTTGTTTTGTTCGGTGTCTATTAGTCGTCCTTCATCTTTTTGCAGCTTGTGAGGTAGCTGTTCCATTTTGGTATAAGATTTTTAGTTGGTTGGTTGATTTTATCGAGAGATGCAATGACTATTTTTTAGATTTTATCTACTCTTGGTGGTTTGTCTAGAATTAAGGCAGGTGTGTTTCTAATTTGACATGCTGTGATTTTGTCGATTTGAAAAGCTTGAAATGATATAGTGTTCTTAGGTAATTCGGTGACATTGAAGGACATGGAAGATGTAATACGGTGAACTGACTTTTTATCGATCGAAATGTCGCGGTTAAGCAAGAGTCGCCACCGACTTTTATTTTATCCAAACAAATTCAGAAAGGCTAAAAGAAACAGAAAAAAACCTTTTTAAAGAAATCTAAGTTCGGGGGGTAATTTATGCAAAGGGAAGGTGTAAGGCACCCTTTGCATCCATGGTTTTCCATGGGCTCTTAATTGCTTTGCTTGCTCGTTTGTTTTTAGAAAAAAGTAGGTGAAAGAAAAAGTGGACTTTAGCTCGTAAATGAGCGTAGCCAGTTTTCGAAGAATTGTGAGAAAGAATATTAAAGATAAGCATTGCAAGGCAATTAGGGGCAATTACCTTAAACTCAGATGATAGGTCTCTTTTTAGCCTTTCAGAATGAAAGGGTCTATCCTTGCCATAAGAGGGCAGGAAGCCTTTCGTTTGGAGATTGAAGGGTCATCGAAATATCCTTTGCCATAAGACTGTCCCATGCCATAGAAGGGCAGGTAGTCTAAGGTAAGGATCAGAATAAGCCTTTTCGTAGGCAGCCAGAAGATACCTCAGCCTTTTTTCGTGGGCAACTTCCGAGGGTCGAGGTCATTTTTGTGTATCGAAGGCAGCATCATTTAGGGTCGTATGACCTTTTAATTATCAAGGCAACATGGCTGAGGTATCCTCGTATTCGAGGGACATGGCTTATTCTGCAAAAAAACAAAGGCAACAGGCAACAGACAACGGAGAGGTTTACCCAAAAGCGTGCGTGTGTGCACCAATCACGTGATTATATTCAGATATTTATCTTTTAATTAGTTATTCTAATTCAGTTTAAGGCTTGCACTCCCTAGGATTACTAACCACGCAGTAATATAAAGCAATAAAGGGTGCGGGAAATTGTAACCAGCGGAGGAGAGGGGAATTGTAACCAGCGGATATAATTAAAAAATAAAACAGAAAATATTAAAGTTAGGGTTTAGGGTTACCGATACTGTAGCTTCGACAATTGACGAACCCTGAAGATTTGGAAAAGAAAGAATAAACAAAGAAGGGTGAGTGCATTATCGGTTCGGAGGTAATTAGGGTTAACCCTAATAAAAATAAAGAATAAGGGATAAAGAAATTAATAATAAATAAATAATACTTAGCTTTGCATTTGGATTTGATCTGACATGGTTGACAGTGCGCCTTTAGGGTTGACCTAAAAAGGCAAGGCAGAAAGAGATGAAGGCGAAACAAACCCTAATTTAAAAATAAACCAAATAGAATTTAAATTAAATTAAATAGAGTACTTAACTTCGTATTTTGACGTGGCGCGTAGTCGGAAGGCACTTGAAAGGTAATCCTGAAAGGCACAGAAGAAGAAGATTTTAGTGTATGGCATGATCTTCGTAAACCCTGATTAGGGTACGAATTAAATAAGAAAATATGAATGATTTAATTAATTATTGGTCTCGCGACCTAATTAATTAAATCGGGATGAGAAGATTAAGTCAAGTGTAAAAAAATAATTTTTAGGAATTTTATGGAATTAAAATACAATAAAAATGGTTTTTTTAAAGATTTTAATAAATAAATATGATATTAAGAAAATAATATAATATAAAGAAAATGAATTATATATATTATAAATAAATAGATAAGTAAAAAAGATAATAAATATTGTATTTCAAAAGGTTTTTTTAAAAAATAAGTTTTATATAATAAATAAACAAATATGTGTATTAAAATAAAAAGAAATATAAGTCATGTAATAATAATAAAAAAAATTCAGAAATTCTTAACTTTTGATCTGGTGCGACGCAAGTGGGGAGGAACATGGTGTGCCTTCAGCTTTGAACACGTTGGATTGAATGGAAAACGAATCTGAGGGCTGAAGTGAGAGGGGCGCATCATAAACACGTGAGCCAAGAAGCACTGGAACTGTCTGGTTTGAATAACAAACGCGCGCGTGAACGCACCAGTGAGGAGGCGCCACGTAATCATCTTCTTCACCGGTCCGTCGTTTTAGACCCTGCAACCACTTTTACCGACGGTTCGCCAGCGTAGCCATAGCCTGCAAGTTACGAATACCAGAGAATATGGCCAAAAATGTTTCGCGACCATACTATTATGATCGTCCAACCCTCACGAGCACGATGGTACCTGTTATTAGCCCTAATTTTTCCTAACAAAAGAAACCCTAATTGAAGGTACCAAACCCTAGTAATGGCAGAATACTCAGCATAGCATATAAAAGCAATTAACTCTCCAGAATTGATCACAGCATCATATTAAACGCAAACACGCGAACAAAACCAATTAATTATGCGTGGATGATTGAATTCGATGCAAAGTTTAAAAGGCTAAAAAACGGACTTACAGCGGGGAGTTCTTGAGGCTTTTGTGTTCGAGAACGATCTGAAATCACTCAATGATAGTCCAGGAGCGTTTTTGGATTGATCAAATGCTTCGAATTGGCTTGTAGTCCAAAATCAAGTTTGAGATTTTTCTTGAATCTTTGCACTCGGGTTTGGAGCTCTTGGAGGCAGAATTCTGTAACCCTTGGGGTCTGCACTTGTTACCTTTATATAATAGAATAGTTTAGGTCAACAAATGTGTAGCAAATCTCTTTAAATCTTTGATTCCTATCTTGAGAAATTTGATTGGAAAAATTGTTTTGGAAGCTTCTAATTATGGCCAAAATTGATTCACTTTTCTCTCAATCACCTATGCACGAAATTATATTGATCTTGGAGTATATTTGAGGATTAAAATAGATCCAAATCACATCTTTTATAAAATCTTTGATTTTCTTTTAATTTATATGATTTTAATTCTTTTTTAATTGAATAAAAAATCAAAATAAATCAAATTAATCATATATTTTCGTGGCAAAGAGATTTTTGGCTCTTGGATACTTGGAGACCAAGATTGAATCAAAATAACTTAGGCCCATTTGCAAAAATGTTCAAATTCTTCCATATTTTTCCCTCCAAAATAGCTCAACTTTGACAAGGCCTATTTCTCTCAATTTTTGAGATATGGAAGTGTTCTAGGACTTTTTGGAAACCTTAAAGAGTCCTCTAACCAGTGTCTTTGGTCTCATATCAAAATTATTTTCCATGTTCATTTTATGTCCTTTTGAAAAAAGTGTCTTTTTGTTGACTTTTGAAAAGGACCTATAATGTTTTGGTCCATACCTCTCAAATGAAGCATTTTTGGACTTGGCATGTGAGAGACAATTTTGTAGAGAATCAAATTTCCTTCAATATGAGCTTTGGATGGAAAATTTCTGATGTTCCATGTGAGAGTTATGGCTGGTCAAAGTTCAGTTGACTTTTCCTATACAAAACCCTAATTTAGAAACTTCTTGATTTATTGATTTTTGTTCTTTCCTTGATGAACCATGATCAATTATTGATCAAATGGTGAATGACACTTCAATATGAGGATCTTGACAAAAAATCAGGAGTTTTGACTTTGCTTTGACCACAGTTGACCTTTTGGATCAATCGGTCGACTGTTGACTTTCTGAACTTTTTGAGTGACCAGAACTTTGAGATATGTCTTGATACTTGTCATGGAGGTAATGTGAGACATGTTGAGCCATATGAGATGCTTGGAAGCCATTGATTCATTGATTTTCCTTTGAAAGAATCAAACCCTAGTTCAGAGCCTTTGTATAGGAGAATGTGTCTTATGAGTTTTGCGCATTGATCTGATTTTGAATAGGAGAAAATGTATGGGCAAATTTTGGGGTATGACAGCTGCCCCTGTTCAATTATCTTAAACCTGAAGATGTAGAGTGGTTTGTATGCCAGTCGGTATCTGAAGGTGGAAGATGATTGAACACTAGAATACCAAGAAATTTGCCCTAGCTGGAGTAGGGACTTTTGTCGGAGATGGGCTTTAAGATGCCATCTAGATGTTGAGGCTGAAGTTTTTGGGAAGTAATTGTTTGAATGTTGATCGTATAGTAGATGAATTAGATTTTAGGAGAGTTGTTCGCGTCAGCACTGTTCGTAGTAACTGAATTAGACTTTGGAAGATGATCGTGTCTATACCGTTCGTGATGATAGAATTAGATCTTTTTGTCATGTCAGTACCGTTTGTAATAACTGAATTAGACTTAGGAAACAGTTGATCGTGTCCACACCGTTCGTGATGATGGAATTAGATCTCTGAGAGTTGATCGTGTCAGTACCGTTCGTAGTAACCGAATTAGATCTTGGAGAGATAATCGTGTCTACATCGTTCGTGATGATAGAATTAGATTCTCTTGTCGTGTCAGCACTGTTCGTAGTAACTGAATTAGACTCGGAAGGTCAGTGATCGTGTCTACACCGTTCGTGATGATAGAATTAGATCTCTGAGAGTTGACCGTGTCAGTACCGTTCGTAGTAACTGAATTAGATCTTGGAGAGGTGATCGTGTCATTACCGTTCGTGGTAAATGAATTAGATCTTCGAGCGTTGACCGTGTCAGTACCATTCGTAGTAGCTGAATTAGATCTTGGAAATTTGGAGATTTCGTTCATTTGTCGGTACCTGTATCCTGCAATAGGTATAGTTATGCAATGTCATGATGCATGTATTATGTAATGAGTCCCTCAAAATAAATGAGAAACTTTGTATGTTATGGATGAATTCATTACGAGGTAAGGTATGCAATGTATGAATGTGTTTATGACATATGATATGTGAACATGATTTATGTTGTCTTGATTGAGAAAATGAATCTCTATGTCTTTGTGATTTTAATGTCTGATCTTGTTTGAAGATGCTCAGCTGGGAATTTATGATTCTTGCTTGGGGATGATTAGCAACTTGATGGACCCTGATTGGGGACAAAAGTATTAGTAACCCATGTTGGAGAAGAGGAAAGTGTTGGAGAACCAGCAGTGTTGAAGATGTAAACTTTGTTGGGGAACCATGTCTTTGTCGAGAGCGTTTGAAGATATCTCCTTAATGATTACTCTGTGGGGATATGATCTTGTGAACCCGACTCTGTGGGGTGACATGGGTGTCTTGAAAGTTGCTCCCAGTACTATAGTAACTACCACTGAGTATTGATCTAGATGTCCAAACTGGACTCGCCCCTGTTAGTAGGAACTTTGGAAAGATTCACCTCGCGAGGACTTCATGAGATGCGTACTATGGGAGATGTAAGTTTAAGAGTGCGCCTAAGAGGGGGGGTGAATTAGGTTTTCGAAGATTTATCCGGTTTTTAGAATACTTGTACTTATTTTTTTGGTTAAGTGTTTGAAGGCTTTTGAATGGTTCTTTTCTTTTCTTGATAATAGTGATGAAAGCGGTAAATTGCGGAAAAGTAAAGAACACAATGATGTATACTGGTTCCCCTCACAATCCGAGAGTACTCCAGTCCCCTTTCAAACACGAAAGAGATTTTTACTATTGTTAGATCTTTGTACAAGCCAATACCAAGACTCCTCCTACAATCTTCTAACTAAACCACCAAGAACAATCCTCTTGGATTTCAATAAGTCCTTAAGAGAACACCCTCCCTAAGGATACCTCTTGTTTCCAAAACTATGGACAACAAGGTTACAACTACCAAGAACAATCCTCTTGGATTTACTAACTTGATTATGAGAACAATCCTCTCACTAATCAACAACCCTTGCTTCCAACAATCCTGGATAGCAAGTCAATAATAACAAAATATATTTGAGTAGAAATGTTGATGAACATATACCAATCAATAAGATTGATCTTCTCTTTCAAGCAAGACAATTTACAATGATATAATAGTGCTCAAGTGTTTATGTATGAATGAGAAACTTTTCTAACAATGTGTAGAAAAAGTTTCAATGAAAGTTTAAGTATGAAACACTTGTAGGCAAATATATGATGAAAATATATGATCAAAAAGTGTGGTAAATTGTAATGAAAGAGGTGAGATTTAAATCTGAAGTTTATGGTATTTATATAGGTATTTACACCCTTTAGAAAGAGTATAAAATGATCAACCAATGCAATGTTTAAGGTTTGAAAATATATTTTCGTTTGAGTGAAAACATGCAATGGAAAAACACACTGGTTCAGTAGGAACCGGTTCCTGCCTGGGACAACCCGGTTCCTGCTGAACGTTACAGCAGAATATTTGAATTTTGAACGTGGGAACCGGTTCCTGCATAGGGACAACCCGGTTCCCCATAGTAAACCACAGAATGCTGAAAATTGAGACTGCTGGGAACCGGTTCCCCCATAGGGACAACCCGGTTCCTAAAACCTTAATTTAGGATTTTGACTTTGAAAAAGGTTTCAACAAGAGTTTACTTTGGAGTGAAACTTATGCCATGCATATATAAGTTTGAGTATGTATGAACGAAAGTTTATATGATTTTTGAGCACTAAAAAATATCAAAGTAAAAGGAATTTAGCTTGTACCATTATGACATGAAGATCAATCAATCAAAGCTAATCTCCATGAAAGTTGCAATCTTGATCCATAGCTAATTTGATCTTTTTTTCTCATCCTTTATTGATGCATGCTCATGATAGTTGTCTTCATCAAAACATAGTATTGTAGAAGCTTGCCTTCACATTCTCCCCCTTTTTGATGATGACAACCTTTGAAATCTGAAGTGTAGTGCTCTTATGTGAATGCTCCCCCTAAATTTGATAACTCCCCCTTGATCAAGGCTCTCTCTTGATTTATAGAGAATTTTACTTCTTTGTGGCTGCAAATGTTAGAGACAAGCAAGCATACACATATACACAAATATCTTCTCCCCCTTTGTCATTATCAAAAAGGATGGGAAAAAGATAAATTATTATAAAATATGAACACAAATAATTATTTACCTATGAGTTTTACCTCATGAATGACTTCATAGAACATTCATCTTTGATGAATATTATTTTGAAGCCTTTGTCACAAAGTTGGCTTTTGCTTAGAAGATTTTGCTTTTAGTCTTTCAACATAAAGTAAGTCTTCAATTGATATGAAATTTAGTACTCCAAATTTGTCAATGCCAAGAATTCTTCCTTTAAGGTATTCTCCATATGTGAAATCACCCTTGGACTTTATAACTAGATTTGAAAGTTAGTTTATGTCTCCCATCAAATGCTTAGAACCACCACTTGATAAAAACACCATAGAATTTAAGTGGTCCTCAAGCAAACCTACAAAACAAATTAAGTTTTATTTGGTACCCAAGTGGCTTTGGGTCCATCATAGTTAGTTCCTTTCTTCACCCATACATAATGTCCACTAGGAACACTAAAGTTCCTTACATAACAAGCATTGGGTGTGTGACCAATAATACCACAATAAAAACAAGTAGGTTCAAAGTTACTTCTATATCTAGGAACATATGGTTTCTTTTTAGGAAACCTTTTAGGATGATGATGAACCTTTTGTGCTTTATCCAATTTGTTGATTTTTTCACTTGCCTTCACAAAGATAGTTTTACTAGTACTTGGTTTAGACTTTGCATATCCAAGACCACTTTTATCATTAAGGAATCTTTGTTGCCTAAGGACACCTTCCAACCCAATTTGTCCTTTTTCATACCTTTCAAGGACTCTCTTTATTTGAACAATTTGAAAAGAAAGTGATTCACAATTCTTGCATGCAAAACTATCTTCTTGAACACTAATCATTTTTTCTTTGTCATCTTTTTCTTCTATTATCTTAACCTTCTCTTCTAAAGATGATATTATTTTCTTTTGAGATGAGATAGTTTTATAGAGAATTTTGCACTCATTTAACAATTCATTTATTGCATCTTGAACATCATTATCAAAAAGAGAAAATTCATTACTAACCTCATTGTCTTCATCATCGGAATGGTGTGTTGCTACCAATGCAAGATTCACATGTTCTTCATCTGAAGATGAACTTATTTCATTGTCATCCCATGCTACATATGCTTTCTTTGATTTTTTATCTTTATTTTTCTTGAAGTATTTGTCCTTCTTTACAAGTTTAGGGCATTCACTTTTGACATGTCCTCTTTCTCCACATTCGAAGCATTTAATCTTCCTTGTTGGTGCTTCCTCTTTAATGATCTCCTTTTTCTTTTCTTTTCTTAGAAATTTTTCAAACTTTTTGATAAACTCATTATCTTCTTCACTAGTGGATTCATCCTCTTGATTGCTATCATGATGCTTGATTCTTGTCTTCAAGGCAATATCTTTTGAATCTTTCATTTGAATTTCATGCGTTTCAAGTCTTCCGAGTTCTGTTTCATATTCTTGAAGTTTACCGAACAAGGTTGCGGAAGTCATCTTTGATAGATTCTTTTTCTCGGATATCGCCGTTACTTTTGGTTGCCATTCTCTTGTTAAAGATCTAAGCACCTTTAGATTTAGTTCTTCGGTAGTGAGAGTCTTACCAAGTGCCTTCAAGTGATTTGTCAAATGTACGAATCGTTTTTGCAAATCGAGAATAGTTTCTCTGGGCTTCATTCTAAATAGTTCGTACTCTTGGCTTAAGGTATTCAATCTTGATCTTTTAACTTCAGCGGTACCTTCATGAGTTTCTACAAGAGTATCCCAAATTTCCTTTGATGTTGTACATGTTGATATTCGGAAGAATTCATCCATACTAAGAGCACCATGAAGAAGACTGATCGCCTTTTTGTCAGCAAGAACTTTCCTTCTATCATCATCGTTCCATGAAACTTTAAGCTTTATTGATTCAACACCATCGACGATAGTTGTAGGAACAAAGGGACCATTTTGGACTGCTTCCCATACTTCTTCTCCTTTTGCTTCTAAATGAGCCTTCATTTGGATTTTCCAAAAGTCAAAGTATTCACCACAAAATAATGGAGGCTTGTTGTTACTACCACCATCTCTAAAAACTGGATTCTGATTTGCGGAAGCCATTCTGGATCTTTAGGAACAGGTTACCTATAACCTGCTCTGATGCCAATTGTAAGTTTAAGAGTGCGCCTAAGAGGGGGGGTGAATTAGGTTTTCGAAGATTTATCCGGTTTTTAGAATACTTGTACTTATTTTTTTGGTTAAGTGTTTGAAGGCTTTTGAATGGTTCTTTTCTTTTCTTGATAATAGTGATGAAAGCGGTAAATTGCGGAAAAGTAAAGAACACAATGATGTATACTGGTTCCCCTCACAATCCGAGAGTACTCCAGTCCCCTTTCAAACACGAAAGAGATTTTTACTATTGTTAGATCTTTGTACAAGCCAATACCAAGACTCCTCCTACAATCTTCTAACTAAACCACCAAGAACAATCCTCTTGGATTTCAATAAGTCCTTAAGAGAACACCCTCCCTAAGGATACCTCTTGTTTCCAAAACTATGGACAACAAGGTTACAACTACCAAGAACAATCCTCTTGGATTTACTAACTTGATTATGAGAACAATCCTCTCACTAATCAACAACCCTTGCTTCCAACAATCCTGGATAGCAAGTCAATAATAACAAAATATATTTGAGTAGAAATGTTGATGAACATATACCAATCAATAAGATTGATCTTCTCTTTCAAGCAAGACAATTTACAATGATATAATAGTGCTCAAGTGTTTATGTATGAATGAGAAACTTTTCTAACAATGTGTAGAAAAAGTTTCAATGAAAGTTTAAGTATGAAACACTTGTAGGCAAATATATGATGAAAATATATGATCAAAAAGTGTGGTAAATTGTAATGAAAGAGGTGAGATTTAAATCTGAAGTTTATGGTATTTATATAGGTATTTACACCCTTTAGAAAGAGTATAAAATGATCAACCAATGCAATGTTTAAGGTTTGAAAATATATTTTCGTTTGAGTGAAAACATGCAATGGAAAAACACACTGGTTCAGTAGGAACCGGTTCCTGCCTGGGACAACCCGGTTCCTGCTGAACGTTACAGCAGAATATTTGAATTTTGAACGTGGGAACCGGTTCCTGCATAGGGACAACCCGGTTCCCCATAGTAAACCACAGAATGCTGAAAATTGAGACTGCTGGGAACCGGTTCCCCCATAGGGACAACCCGGTTCCTAAAACCTTAATTTAGGATTTTGACTTTGAAAAAGGTTTCAACAAGAGTTTACTTTGGAGTGAAACTTATGCCATGCATATATAAGTTTGAGTATGTATGAACGAAAGTTTATATGATTTTTGAGCACTAAAAAATATCAAAGTAAAAGGAATTTAGCTTGTACCATTATGACATGAAGATCAATCAATCAAAGCTAATCTCCATGAAAGTTACAATCTTGATCCATAGCTAATTTGATCTTTTTTTCTCATCCTTTATTGATGCATGCTCATGATAGTTGTCTTCATCAAAACATAGTATTGTAGAAGCTTGCCTTCACATTCTCCCCCTTTTTGATGATGACAACCTTTGAAATCTGAAGTGTAGTTGCTTGGGGATGATTAGCAACTTGATGGACCCTGATTGGGGACAAAAGTATTAGTAACCCATGTTGGAGAAGAGGAAAGTGTTGGAGAACCAGCAGTGTTGAAGATGTAAACTTTGTTGGGGAACCATGTCTTTGTCGAGAGCGTTTGAAGATATCTCCTTAATGATTACTCTGTGGGGATATGATCTTGTGAACCCGACTCTGTGGGGTGACATGGGTGTCTTGAAAGTTGCTCCCAGTACTATAGTAACTACCACTGAGTATTGATCTAGATGTCCAAACTGGACTCGCCCCTGTTAGTAGGAACTTTGGAAAGATTCACCTCGCGAGGACTTCATGAGATGCGTACTATGGGAGACGTGCCCCTAGTAATCAAGCCCCTAACTGTTTTTTGACCCCCTTGAGAGATTCTCGGATTATTGACTTGATTGCCCCAGATTGATGGGCAAAAAACGTGTCATGCCCCTTATATACGTAGGGGACATTGCTTCTGAAGTGGTCTTGTCTGTTGGGATGACTTTCAGTCATTAGTTGTACCCTGTGCAAGTTCTTTCTGATGCTAACATTTGAAATTATGTAGCAGAATATGTTTAATAATGAATTCATGAGATGCAATGCATACATTTGTCTTGAGTTTTGAAAAAACATTAAAGCAAGAGATGCAAAAGCGTGATATTTGTAAAAACGTGGTATTCGTAACAATGTGATGTTTGTAAAAACGTGATATCAACTTAGCATTTTTGGTAACCTTAAGGAGTCAGGATACCTTTTTGGTGACAGTATGCTTTCGAACTAACCATGCTTCAATTAGGACTTTCAGGGGTTGTAACGTGGCTTGGTTCACGGTTTTAAGAAATAAAGGATAATGGCTCAAAATTTATTTATACCCATCCCCTTATTCGTGATGTTCTTCAGTCCTAAGCTCAGTTAATTCAACTTATGCATTCAGGTTCCAAGAGACTTTTGGATTTGCACCTTTGATGGTTCACAAGCAAAGAGAACTTTTGAGATGACAGTCACTTCTTCCTTTTGATAGTCACAACATTGTGTTGTTCAGGAATTTATTGACTTCTCTGTTTTCATCTTTTTGATATCCCTAACTTTTGCCTGAACTGTTTATTTTTGAGATTACAATCAGCGGGATGCCTTGATTTTTGCCTAAGTCACCTTTTTGATTTTCGACTTAGCAGGCTTTTCTTTGTATATATGTTTTTTCATTTTTTTTTCCTTATGAAAGATATTGACTGCCTTGCTTAATGATCGATGAACCATCATTGGCTTTTGATTCACATCTCCAACACTTCTTTGATGTGTGCGCATGAACGCTTGTGATTGAAACCTTTTGTTGAAAGGTGCACTGAATGATTCTCTTAAAATAGAATGCACAGCCAAATTAACTGAGAACTACCCTGCCCCAGGTTATGATCAAGGGTTTTTAATTAGTACAAGAAAGAAACTTCTACTTCTTAGGCTCAAAGGGGTTGACGAGGGATTAACATCCTTATATCTCCATTGTTTAGGAATTGAAACAATGCATGTACATCGTCAGCATAGTCCGTTCAAAAGCATACTGTATGAGGTTGCGGTATCGTTTTCGTCATCCTCCCTCAGAAGGCTTACAGCTTAGCAGGAGTTGAATATCACAAAAACATATGCGAAATAAAGACATAATTAAAAATGAGTGATAACGAAATAATTTATTCAAGACAAACATATGCAATGCACTGATGATGATCATTAAAACAGATAATGTCTATCATGAGTCAAATGTTTAAACAAACAGAATAGAAATTGCACATGAAAGTAGATCTAATGATCCAATAGTTCGTCCGTCTAGATCTCAATCAGTCTTGTCATGACTAGGCATAAGAGCGGCGATCACCACAGGAGTCTCAAGAGGGGTGAATTAGATTTCTCCATCATTGATCAGATCTTGAATCTTATTCTTCAATGTCCAGCAATTGTTTTTGTAATGTCCAGGACTGTTGGAATGGTACGCGCACCTCGCGTTGAGTTTATAGTCAGGAGTGGAGGTGTTAGCATTTTTAGGAGGGTCCCTCAGAGTAATCAATTCGATCTTCAATAGATGTTGTAATGCTTGAACCAATGACATATTGATCTCGGTGAATTGATGCTTGGGTACGTCTGGCTTGCGTCTTTGTTGTTGTGGAAATGCCCCAGCGGATAGGTTGTATTCATTACGACCTTTCGGGTTGTGCACAATATTAGCCATAGGAGGTTTCTCAGGTGAATTGAAACCAATGATCTTTTCATCAATTAAGTCTTGAATCTTGTGCTTCAGTTGCAAACAATCCTCTGTATCATGACCAGGACTATTCGAATGATAAGCACATCTCGCATGGTACTTGTACCCAGGAGCAGGATTAGCAGGAAATGAATATGGAGGCAATAGAGCTATCAAATTCTGATTGAGCAGTTGTTGCAGAACTTGAGACAACGGCATGGGTAACAGAGAAAATGATCGCTTAGGCTTGGATCTCTGATTATCTTGACCACCTTGGTGCTTATGTTGATTCTTCTCCTTCTCGATCAGAAGTGCCTTTAGATCTTCTTGCCCCTTGGCCAAGTGAAAGATTATTTTTTGGAACTGGTTATTCTGAGCCTGAAGATGTTTGACAGATTGTTTGAGATCCATCTTTCTTACTGAAATAAACAGCATAAAGATGAGGCATTTGTTTTTATGAAACCTGTGATGCGATGTTTATGAATGATATGATTATGCATATGCAATGTTCTCAAGGAGTTAAAGGCTTTTTTAACACATTTAAAAGGAAAGAAAAGTAGAAGCAAAAATAAATTAGTTATTTTAAATAAAAACCAGTGTATTATATGTTTTTTTTTACTATTATTTTTTTTGAAGTTACATTAAAGAAATACTAAATAATAAATAAAATATAAAAAGGATCATTCTTCAAGTCGGCGCTTTCTCTTTAATCCTCTGATTTACTCTTTATGGGCTTTGACCATCTCGTTCTTTTCTTGAATAAGCCTATCAATCTCTAGCTCCCATGATTGTATCTGATTAGGTGAGATGAAGTCTTCAATCTTCCACTTGCGAGAGAAATAGTCAAGCATACTATCTCGTTCTTTAGCATTAGCCACTAATACTGCTTTTTCTGCTTCAACCTTTTGTAGACGCTTCTCAAGATCAGCCTTTTCTTGTCTTAAATGAGCCACGGTGGCAGCAAGGTCTTCGTTTGGAGCGGGTACATAAGGCTCCAATTCTACGTGGACCTCGGGAGGAGTGATCCTTGGAACAACAGGTGTGTCAGATGGATGTGGTTTGCCGAACTCGACGACTCGGTCATAAATTCATTTAAAGTAAAGATCTGAAGGAGTATTGATCGGTAAAATAGCAAGTGTACTATTTTGCCTCTGTAGTAATAATAGGGTAATTCCCCGAATGTCGATCTCAAGGACTGCACGTTAATATCGAGTTTAAATAATGGTTCAATTAAACAAAAAACTATATTTGGAGTTTTGTTTGCAAATTGTGACTAAAAATAATTAAATTAAGCAGAAAAGTAAATTGGCTTTTTGACAAATATGAGTATTATGCTAGGGTAAAGTGTGTGATTGTTCATGTAATAACCTTGGATTTAGATCTCTTCAACAAGTTCATAACCTTTAATTACCAGCCCTTTAGGATATTTTCCCCTAATTCCTTAGCGGGAAAACCTTTGAACATTCATCCTAAATCCTAAGTCCTTAGAGAATTATGATGAAATCAAGCCTTTATATTATCAAGAGTTAACCGGTAACTATAGGGTATCCCTAGTCCTAGGTGATATCTACTATAGTCTAATTGTACAAAAACCTTAACAACCGCTGTCCAGCTGGTTGTTAACCTTAAATCAATCTTGTTGGTCCGACAAAGAAAGCATAAAAACCTTGTACAATTAAATTAAATAAGAAAACAAATCTATTGATGAACTCAGGAATTCAAAATCATTACAGAATCAAATCAGGGACACCCCCTAGCATTAGGGTTTAGTTACTCATATTGTTCAAAGAAAACAAAATATAAAATAGAGACATTACAAGAATTGAGATGAAAGTTGATCTTCAATCGCTTCCGTTCATGAAAACCTTCATCTCTCCCAAACCCTTGTTTTCTCCAATCTTCAATCTTGTCTTCTCCTAGCCAAAAAATCCTCTAATTCATCGTTAAAACTCTTCTAAATAGTGCAGACTCACTTAGGTTGGTTGGAAGTACCCAAAATGCCCCTTGGGTCAACACTTAATAAAAAATCACAAAAATCAGCAAAATCAGCGTTTTAGCCAACACTGGCCGTGTCAGGCAACACGGGTGGCCGTGTTGGCCTCCTGGACTTAATTTTTCAAAATCACACTCAGCACTGCTAACACGGGTGGCCGTGTTAGGTAACACGGGCCGTGTTGGTCCTTAACTTCAGAATTTGGATTTGCGTTCTTCATGAAAGTTGTAGCCCTTTTCGTTAGCGAAATTTTGCCACCGGAACCGCGTCATTCCGAGTTACGAAACTCCAGTTATGATCAAAATACTACACGCCTGTCACGATGAGAAACATGCTGAAAATTTCTAGATCTCACACTTGCTAACACGAGCCGTGTCAGCCCCATGAATTTCATCTCTTTTGCATTTTCTTGGTCACGCTTCATCCTAATACGGCCAGTTTTAGGTGACACAGGTGGTCGTGTCAGACCTCATGTAGCTTGATTTTTCACTTCCTTCGAAACTCTCCTTTTTGTACTTTTTCGCATTGATTTGTCTCGATTTATTCCTTTGAGCCTGCAAACAATAAAATACACAACCATAGCATAAAATGTAGAAGAATGAAGTAAAACACTTGACAATATAAAGCAAAGACGACTAAAATCAATGGTAAATAAACGTGTAAAAACCACTGATCAAACTCCCCCAAACTTAAACTGTTGCTTGACCTCAAGCGACAATTACAAGAGAAAATGACCTTCCAGGCACACCGGTGTTCATACGTGAGATATCTGTTTGTATTGCTCAAGAGACAGTTGGTTCGGCATTCACATGACGCGACGAGTTTCTGTTACAACATTAAACCTCAAGCTCCCCTTTCGGATACCTCTCCAACTATGCTTTGCACTTAAGTCTCTTTCCGATTTTCCTCCTTTTTCATTCAGACAATCATATTAAGGCACTGCATTTTTAAGAATAATCATCACCTGCATGAGACGAATCAAGGCTTCTTATTTTCTTTTCCTGACACCAAACTAGCAGCATTTGCTACTTTTAATTACCGATGAAATTTTCAAACTTTGCAGTTATATATTGTCCTTTTGGACGACGTTTGGGGATCAATCTCCTTTGGGCTGAATGACCGGGTGAGGGTTACCCAACTTAGCGAGCCGATTGCCTTTTACCGCCTTTCCATCATTTGGTGCCAGCTTTATATCTCTTTTTTTTTCAATCAGTCATCATGCAAGTGAATCTGAATTATGCCAGACAGTATCAATAAACTACTCGAGGAGTACTTCTCAGGAGACAAGTACTATGGTGCAAATCTACACGTTAGACTCGTATTTCTTTTAGGGAACCAAGGGTGTTTACCAAACCTCTTCTTGTCACATTATTCCAAACTTCCTGTCCTTAAACAATCCTCCCTTCATCTCTATATACTATTCCCGATCGCTCTTTAAGATCAAAACTCTTCAACAAAAATTAAAATTTCGGTCAAAATTTGGGAAGAACTCAATGTTTGGTTTTACACATCATAACAAAAACATAAAAAGAAAAATGCAAGAGTAAATCCTCCCCCAAACTTGAGCTAAACATTGACCTCAATGTTTCAGAACAAGCCCGAGAGAGGTGACTCACAGAGGGTAGTGCAACTCTAACTACAGCTTCCTAGCATTCACCAGAAAGTCCCCCTTTTTATTTCCTGAAACAAAAACAAGCAAACACAAAAAGAAAACTAAGTTGTTAAAAGCATGGGTTGCCTCCCACGAAGCGCTTCGTTTAACGTCGCATGGCTCGACGATCCATTCCCCTTGTTAGGGTGGCATATATGACACAAAGAACACATCATCTTTTTTCTTTCTTTTGTTTGGTAGCAATCCCATGAACTTAAAGTACCGATGATGTTGCTCCCAAATCCTTTTCAGCTTGATTTTATTGAACAAGGCATAAATGTCTTCCAATACTTTGTCAATTTCTTGTCTTTCATCTGCCTTGTTGTAAAAATAGTTTTTGGGGATACCCTTTTGTTGAAGATTTTCTTGTTGGGTGACCACATCTTCACAAATTAATAAATTTGTGGTTTTATCCAAAACTCGGTCATCTTCAAGTTTCTTTATTTCTTCTTCCCCATATTTCTTTTTTACCTCAAATTCTTCTATTCTTACTGCATCCTCTTCATCTGATATTATGCATTTTTCTTCTGGTTCCACGTATTCTTCTTCCAACTCTAACTTTCTCCAAATAAACCTATCTGGATAAAAGTTAGCTTCCTTACATTCATTCATAAGGATTCTTACCTCTCTCTTATATGCTTTTGTCGCGGGCGAAAAACCGTTTTTGTTCCTCTTTTTTGTGGATGAGATACCTGATGCCTTCTTTGGGCTCGAGTGCTCAAAAAAATGATTTTTCTTTTGTACCGACCAAACTTTTTATTATTTCCAAAGGAGGAAAAGGAAAAAAGCTGCAATAACCTAAAAGTGGGGGGAGAGATCTTTGGGTAAGAGGGTTGGTTATACGAAGGGAAGGTATTAGCACCCAACGTATCTATAGTACTCTATAGGTTTCTTTGTTATGTTTTATTCCATTCTTGTTGTGGTGGAGGTTCTTGTGAAATAGGTGGGACCTAAGGTGTTTGTTTGATTATGCTCGCAAAGATCATCGCAATCCTCTGCATACATATCCCTTAGAGGGAATCAGAGCATCTGTAGCTCGGGGTCTACGGGTGCTAAGGTTTGAATGGTTTTTTTTGTTTTGTTTTGCTCGCCAAGGATCGACCTTGTGCCTACGTATTCTCAAAGGGATGTTGAGAAAGTCAGAGCAATCGTAGTTCCCACTTATGCTAGTGGAAGCAAAGGAAAATAGACAAATGTCGTCTAAATGCTAGATGTATCTAATCTATATCATCACATACATCTGTTTGTTTTTGTTTGAAAATCTTTTCATTATAAGCCCGGGGCCATGCCACTTAGGGTGCTTAGAATGATAAAGATGTTTTTGTTTGTTTAACCAGCCTTGTGGCAAAAGTTTCAATGAAGTCAGCCTTGTGACAAAAACTTTGATTAATCAGCCAGCCTTGTGGCAAAAGTTTCAATGAAGTCAGCCTTGTGACAAAAACTTTGATTAATCATCCAGTACGGTGGTAAAACAGTTTGATTGATTAGCCAGCCTTGTGGCAAAAAGAAATTTGATTGATTAGCCAGCCTTGTGGCAAAAAAGTTTGATTGATTGATTGTTTGTGATGATATATAAGAGATACTCCTAGTATAGAGATGAAAAATGTCTAATCTCCTAGGGTATTTGTTTTGGATATTGGGGATGCTTATAAGAAGCCCGTGGGTCCTTGTACGAAGCCCAAGAGGAGGCTATCCGAGGGTCCTTGCATTGTAAGCCCAAGAGGAGGCTATGGGAGGGACAATCCAGGGTCCTTGCATTGTAAGCCCAAGAGGAGGCTATGGGAGGGTCACTCGTTTGTACAAAGCCCAAGGGGAGGCATGGTATAGTTGGTTTGAGCTCTTAGAGCGATTTCACCGGGAAACCATACTCTATGTCCTAACCTAAACTAGTGGAGATTCTTTGCACGAAGCCCAATAGGAGGCTATGGGGAACCTAGTGTTGTACTAAGTTGAATAAGCATATAACACAATCACAAGTATGAACAAGTACAAACAAACATGAACAAGTACATGAACAAATATGAACAGTTATACATATATGACAAAGTGTGTGTATATAATGGAGTTTATGAAGGAAATATACCTGTAAGCATGATCCATTTGTATACACGGGGCTTGGGACTCACACTCGGGGAGAAGTCCATTTGAATTTATTCAAAACTATGTAAACAGGTATTCACAAAAGGGCTTGGGACTTATACCTACATGGAGGCCCATGGTATATTTTTTGGGAAGATTTAAAGAAACCTTCATTTTTGGTTTGTTATTCAAAGTTAAAAAACACATTGATTGAGATATGTACAAAAGGCGTACAATGAAATACCTAATTTCATGTACTAGAGTGGGTATGTACAAAAGGGCTTGGGACTTATACCTACATGGAGGCCCGTGTTTTATTTACAAAACATGGTTGATCGTTTTATTTACAGACGCGTTGTTTGAAAAACGGTTTGAAGATTTGTTTTGAAAGAGTTTTCTGTACAAAGAAAAACTGTATAAAGAAAAGGAAAGGGACTTATACTCTCTAATATTCGAGAGGCCCATGTTTTATTTTCATAAAACATGGTGGATGGTTTAAAAAAGAGTTGAAAGATTTGTTTGTTAAAAAAAACTGTTTGGAAGTTTATTTGGAAAAAAGTTTTCTGTTAAAACAAAAACTGTACAAAGAAAAACGAAAGGGACTTATACTCTCTAATATTCGAGAGGCCCCACATCGTTTTGAAAATCAATTGATCAATTAAAAAGATTTAATCAATAGTTTCCTTTGAAAATCAAAAAGAAATGGTTTATCGTTTTTGAAAAGAATCGCGATCGCTTGTTTTAAAACGATTTGAATTTTGAAAGAAATCAATTTAATCGAGATAAACAAGAAGATTGTCTTCAATTAACATTTAGATGATTAGGGTTTGCTTCAAAAAATATTTACAAGTGATTAAATTTGAAAATCAAATGAAAAATAATATTTAAAAGTATTAAAATTACTTAAAAACAAGTCATTTTAAAACCAATTAAAAATGTATTAAATAAATCTTTTTTTGTGATTTTTTTAACATTGTCAAAATATGTATATTAAATAAAGAGTGTAAAAAAAATGAAGTGAAAATAATGAATTTTGATTGGTTAAATGAATGGTTAAAGTTTGTTAAAAAATGAAAGAAAATAGGTTGCAAAAAATTGGTTTTGTCTCCAATAGGGCTTGAACCCACGCCCTCTCTCTCACATGCCAAAACCTGGACCAACTGAGCCACGCTTGTGGCTTGTTAAACATACGCGTTCAATAAAATATATTTTCAATCAATTTCCAAAAACCTTTGAACCAAATCTGGCGCCAAGAACAAACCCTCAACAAGAATTTGAAAATCTTCGAAACTGAATGAAATTGATCAAGTGAAGGGTCTATCTCACTCGTTTTTTCATAAGGAACATGATGGTGATCTTTAATTTCATTTATTTTTGCTCTAAGGTGATCAATTTTCTGATGAACACGAAGAACCCTAATATGACAAATCATTGTGAAATCGTGTATGATCATGATATGATGCAATTGATTGAGGGTTAATGATCCTCATAGGTGCAGAAACAAGATGGTATGCTCATATTTCATTTATGATGCGTGCAAGTATGAGTTTGAAGTTCAAGTGACTTACCTTCAAAAACGGCCAAACTGGAGATTTGATTCTTCAATATAAGTGTTACAGATGCTTTGTATCAATCTGGATAGCTTCAATGATGATTATGGAAGGTGTCTGGATGTCTGGAACAAGTTGAATTCATCTGAGCATGGCCATGGCACCTGAACTGCAGTTGCTTCAAGTATGAATCGAATTTGAAGATGGAGGTGTTACAGGTCGTATGTGAGTGTTTGGATCATTCATATGAAGTATATGGAAGGTGTTAGAAGTGATAGTTTGGGCAGAAATGATCTGGATTTGATTTTGGCATGATAAGGTTCAATATGTGTTCATATGGAAGTGAGGTAGTGATTTTGAGTTTTAGGTGTTTTTGGGGTGTATGGATGGTTCAAACAAGTTTCAAATGATGTTTGTGGTTTGTGGGAAGCATCACTTTGGTCAGAAATTCAAGGGTTTGGAGGTTGAGCATTTTACCTCTTTGAAACTTAAGAAACTTGCATTCTAAGAAAGAAAGAGAAAGCCTATAATTTGTGAGACTTTGGTGTGAATTTGAATGAGGTAATGACCTCTATTTATAGGCCAAACATTCTGAACTCAGAGCTTTGCAACTTGATCAAAGTTTGATGATTTGGCTTAAGAGATAAAAAGGAATCTTTTACATTTAATGCAAAATGGTTAAAGTGACCAAACCATGGTTAAACTTCAAGCTTCTTATCCTCTTCCATTCTGATCTTCTAATCAGAAAATATCTTCAATTATTGTCTTGATGCATCATTACTTGCATTATTTGGCAATTTGGTTCATAACTTTGCAAAAATGGCTTGAAATTTCAAGTGAAATGGTCACTAATGTCAAAATTCAAAACCATAGCTACACTCCATATTTTTTCATGCTCTTGGACATTTTGGAAAGCTCATGTTACACACTTCAAAACCCTAGTTGAAAGTTTCTTCAAGATCCTTAAGGAAGTGGGTGAAAAAGATCCATGAACTTTGAGAAAAATGAAGTTTTAAGTGGATTTTTCAAAAAGTACCAACTTTGAAGCACCATATCTCTTAAATGGTTGATCTTATGGAAAAAATTTATATGTGTCAAAGTTGTTTATTGGATCAAAATCTACAACTTTCATGTTGGAAGTTTTTTTCAGTTTGTAGGTGAAATTTTGAGAAATTCCCTTTCAAAGTTTGGAAAAAACCATGAAAAACACTTAGAAAAATTTTCTAAGTATGAAAAGTCAAACTTTTGACTTTTGATTCTTGATTGATTTTCTTGATTTTCCTTGATCAAATGACTTCTCATATCATATATTGATGATTTAAAACTTCAAAAGTCATGGTTGACCAAAATTCCCCAAAAGTCAATGGTGATCTTGTACAGTTGACTTTTTCAGACGAATCGCGTTTCTTGAGATTTCAAGTGAAACAGGCTATCCTCATCAAATGAATAGTATGAATGGATTACATTGAAGCATTAGAGGATATTGAGCCATGGTTTGAGTTGTGGCACCATGTCCTGATTAAAAAGTCAGTTGTTCAGTGAATTAGGTCAAAAAACCCTAATTGTCGACCTGATGAAATTGATGACTGTAGGTCTTGAATTGAGATGCAATTTCCATGGGATATTGTCATAGGGATTATTTGAGGATGATTGAAACCTTTGATTGACTTCCTGGGGATTTTTAGGGTTTCCCAAATGTGATCCCTGATTTCAGTCCCTGATAGTTCAAAACCCTGATTCTGAGGATTTGTCTGATCAATCTTTGTATAGGAGATGTTCTGAGCCAATGGATTAGGTCAAAATGATGCACTTGGGGTCTTGAGGTCATGTCCCAAGTCATTAGGTCAAGTCCTGAGCAAAAGTCAAGAGTATGCTGTCTTCAGTCAAAACCCTAATTCAGTCGATTCAAAGCTGTTGAGTTTGTTGAAGTGAATCTCTGAGGACCAAATGTTGGTTGTTGATGAAGATGATTCATTTGAAATGAAGGGAGAACAAAGCCCTAATTGATTGTTACTTGTACTGATGAGTGGTTTCCTGATTAAACCCTGCTAAGCACAAGTAGCAAACACAAGCTATGCAATTTGTTAGAGATGCAAATGATGCATATGCAATGATATGAGGTGGTATCTTAGGTCAAAAATTGGGGTATGACAGATGCCCCTATTTAAGTTTCTTCAACCTGAGACATGAAGATTGAAAATCTTCGTTTTGATAGGGTGGAAGAGACTTAAATATCAGAAGACGCAAATTTTGGACCTAAGATACCAAAATTGCGAATGATGCAAGGATATCTTTACCGAGGGAATATCAAGAACTGACTCCGCTGGGGAAAAGAGATTGGGAAGGATGTCTCAATCCGTTTTAGGAAGAGAATCCGTTTTTCGGGAAAGCAAGTGTATGCTTCACCGGGGAATGATAGCTTTGTAAGAAAAGCTTATCTATCGGCATTATCGACTATTAGCATGGGGATAGACTTGTTTAATAATGCGAAGGTGAAAGGTATGAAACTGTATTACCGACTATCAGCATGGTGATAGACTTGACAAGGTAAAAAAGAGTTTCAAAGGTTCGGTTAATATTATCGACTATCAGCATTGGGATAGACATGTTCAATAATATAACCAGAACAAAAGGTTACCGACTACCAGCCTTGTGATAGTGGTTTAGAAGACTTGATCAATTATCAGCCGAGGGATAAAATGATCTCGGAAACTTTGCTAGGGAAATTACTGGTTATTCAGCCTTGTGAACAGTAATAAGGCCCTGATTGTCAAATGGTCTTCATGATTGATTTCCTAGAGAGGATAATCTTTTGAAAGATAAATAAGCTGCTCAGATGATGAGGCTATTGCTTATTGTCTATTTTTCACGACTCTGTTTGGGGAATCGGAATTTGAATCTCTGGTAAAGACAAGGTTCTAACCAAGAATGAATCGGAAAGAAACAGTCAAACAAGACTTTGTTCCCATGAGGAATGAACTCAAATGGGGATTTTCTCCTTTGTTTTGAGAGGAGAAACTAAAGCAACCTTCTTCCACGAGGAATGATCTCAGTGGGGAACTGGAGAAAGAAGATTTTATCTCTGCTTATGGGTGACAATCTATTTGGAGGGATGACACACCCATACTCATTTCTTTTTTCTTTTCTTTTCTTTTTTTTTTCTTTTTTTCTTTTTTCGAGGATAGATATATCCTGAACATGTGAATATTGAGGCAAACATTGAAAAATGCAAGAATGTATAAATGATGCAAATATGTATGAATGATGAATGTCAAGAATGTAGCATGCATGCTGACAATACTGACAGACAAAGAAGTATATACTGGAGAAGGACCAACGTCGCAATACAACCAGATACTTGGCAAATGTTTTTCAACACGGTGTAGATAACACAGGTGATGAATGGTGTTGCGTGCTTTAAACTTCTCTGGGGAAGATGAGCATCTTTTCTCATTGAGATGAAAGAACCTCTTCACTGGAGATGGGAAATCTTCGACACTGGGGATAAAAGACCTTCTTCACTGGGGATAGAAGAGCTTCTTCTATCATAATCTTTGATTCATCTTGTGGAGATAGCTGTTGATGTTCCTTCTGTTGTTCACAACTCAAAGGAAAATTTCGCTTTTATTTTGAAAAAGAAAAGTGAAGTAAATTCATTTAAAACTTATTTTTTATTTTTTTTTTGTTTCAAAAGTGAATAACTCAATTAAAGCGTCATTTTGCAAGCTGAAAGAAATTAAAGATTGCAAACAAATGGGCACAAGGCTCAAATTTATTTAATAGGATGGAAATCAGCTAAAGGCGTGATTCCATAGAGTATTTACAAAAGTTGGAAATGGTAATTATGCGGAAAAGGCTACATTGAAAGCAATAACCACTATTCCCCCCAACAACTTTGAGTTCCAACTGTATTTGTTGCTTCAGATTGGCGATGGCTTGATTGAAGATCCTTTGATGAAGTACAGACTCTTCAGGTGACGAAGTATAGACTAATGCAGTTACTTTGTCATAAATCCCTAATTTTTGCCTAGATTGCCCTTTCAGGTTTTCAATCTACCAGGATGAATTTTTTCTGTTTATTGTCTCTAATTTTTGCCTGGACCGCCCTTTCGGGTTTTCAGTCCGCCGAGACGCTCATTTTTGCCTAAGTCGCCCTTTGCGGGTTTTCGACTTACCGAGCTGTTCTTTTGTATTTTTTAGACAAAGTATTTCTTGACTGCATCTGCATTCACAGGATGTGGGAGTTCATCACCATCCATGGTAGTAAGAATCATGGCACCGCCAGAAAATGCTCTTTTGACAACATACGGGCCTTCATAATTAGGAGACCATTTGCCCCTAGAATCTGGTTGAAAAGACAAGATCTTTTTAAGCACAAGGTCGCCTTCTTGAAATTCACGAGGTCGAACCTTTTTGTTGAAAGCTTGTTTCATCCTTGCTTGGTATAACTGTCCATGGCATAGAGCAGTCATACGTTTTTCTTCGATTAAATTCAACTGATCGTATCTGCTTTGACACCATTCAGCCTCTGATAACTTAGTCTCCATGAGGACTCTCATTGATGGGATTTCAACTTCTACGGGGAGCACAGCTTCCATGCCGTATACTAGAGAAAAGGGAGTTGCCCCTGTTGAAGTACGCACTGAAGTACGGTACCCATGTAAGGCAAATGGCAGCATTTCGTGCCAGTCTTTGTAAGTGACGACCATTTTCTGGACGATCTTCTTAATGTTCTTGTTAGCAGCTTCAACGGCGCCGTTCATTTTTGGTCTGTAAGGAGAAGAGTTATGATGCTCAATCTTGAATTCCTCACACAATTCTTTCATCATCTTGTTATTCAGGTTTGAACCATTATCAGTAATGATCTTGCTGGGAATACCATATCGGCAAATGATGTTATTCTTGATAAACCTCACAACCACTTGTCTTGTAACATTGGCGTAAGATGCTGCTTCGACCCATTTGGTGAAGTAATCAATTGCTACTAAGATGAAACGATGACCGTTTGAAGCTTTTGGTTCGATCATTCCAATCATGTCAATACCCCACATGGAGAAAGGCCACGGAGATGAGAGAACGTTGAGTAGAGTCGGTGGCACATGGATCTTATCTGCGTAGATCTGGCACTTGTGACATCTTTTCACGTGTTTATAACAGTCTGATTCCATTGTCAACCAATAGTATCCTGCTCTTAAGATCTTTTTGGACATTGCATGCCCGTTTGAATGAGTTCCAAAGGACCCTTCATGCACTTCATGCATTAACATGTCTGCTTCATGTCTATCCACGCATCTGAGCAAAACCATGTCGAAGTTTCTTTTGTATAGCACTTCTCCGTTCAGGAAGAAACTGCCAGAAAGCCTCCTTAGAGTTTTCTTATCTTTGTTTGATGCCCCAAGCGGGTACTCTTGAGTTTGAAGGAAGCGTTTGATGTCGTGGAACCACGGTTTATCATCGATGACTGCTTCAGTTGCAAATACATAGGCGGGCCTTTCAAGGCGCGTAATTCTGACTTTAGGCACATCATTCCAGTGACTGACTTTGAACATGGAAGATAAAGTGGCCAAGGCGTCTGCCATTCTATTCTGATCTCGAGGTATATGATGCAACTCAACTTTGTTGAAGAAAGTCAACAGACGTCTTGCATAATCTCTGTAAGGAATCAAGCCAGGGTGGTAAGTTTCCCATTTGTCTTTGATTTGGTTGATCACGAGAGCGGAATCTCCATATATGTCAAGGATCTTGATCCTTAAGTCAATGGCTTCTTCGAGACCCATGATACAAGCTTCATATTCTGCGATGTTGTTGGTACAATCAAATAGCAATCTGGCAGAGAACGGGATATGAGTACCCTTGGGAGTGATGATGATTGCCCCAATTCCATTGCCAAAAGCGTTTACTGCTCCATCAAAAATTAGGCCCCATCTGGATCCAGGCTCAGGACCTTCTTCAGGTAATGGTTCGTCGCAATCTTTCATTTTCAAGTACAAGACATCTTCATCAGGAAAGTCAAACTTGAGAGATTGATATTCATTAATTGGTTGATGCGCCAAGTGATCGGCGAGAATGCTTCCTTTGACCGCTTTTTGAGCACGGTATTCAATGTCATATTCGGATAACAACATTTGCCATCGGGCAATCCTTCCTGTTAAGGCAGGCTTTTCAAAGACATACTTGATCGGATCCATTTTGGAGATTAACCAAGTAGTATTGTTGATCATGTATTGGCGGAGACGTTTTGAAGCCCAAGCCAAAGCACAACATGTTTTTTCGAGCATGGAGTAACGAGACTCACAGTCTGTGAATTTCTTACTCAGGTAATAGATGGCATGCTCCTTCTTACCAGTTTCATCTTGCTGTCCAAGCATACAGCCCATGGATTCTTCCAACACAGTAAGGTACATGATTAATGGTCTTCCTTCAACTGGAGGAATCAATATTGGTGGTTCTAACAGGTACTCTTTGATACTGTCAAACGCTTTTTGGCAATCTTCAGTCCATACAACCCCTTGATCTTTGCGGAGAAGCTTGAAAATTGGCCCACATGTAGCAGTCATTTGAGAGATAAATCTGGAGATGTAGTTCAATCGTCCGAGAAATCCTCTTACTTGTTTTTCAGTCTTTGGTGCAGGCATCTCTTGAATAGCTCTGACTTTGTCGGGATCTACTTCAATTCCTCTTTGGCTGACAATGAACCCCAAGAGTTTTCCAGATCTAACCCCAAAAGTACATTTGTTAGGATTCAAGCGAAGCTGATATTTCCTTAGTCGTTGAAACAACTTCAAAAGGTATTCAATATGTTCTTCTTCTGTGCTGGACTTGGCTATCATGTCGTCCACATAAACTTCAATTTCTTTATGCATCATGTCATGAAAGAGAGTAGTCATTGCCCTTTGGTAAGTTGCGCCTGCATTTTTTAATCCAAATGGCATCACTTTGTAGCAAAAGGTACCCCATGGGGTGATGAAAGATGTCTTCTCCATGTCTTCAGGAGCCATCTTGATCTGATTATAACCGGAGAACCCGTCCATGAAGGAAAAGACGTTGAACTTAGCAGTGTTATCAACCAGCATGTCGATATGTGGTAAGGGAAAGTCATCTTTTGGACTGGCCTTATTCAGGTCACGGTAGTCAACACACATTCTGACTTTGCCATCTTTCTTCGGAACTGGCACTATGTTGGCCAACCATTGAGGATACTCAGAGGTGACAAGAAAACCTGCGTCGAGCTGTTTTTGAACTTCCACTTTGATCTTGTTAGCCATATTAGGGTGAGTCCTTCGCAATTTCTGCTTAACCGGCGGACATTCTGGCTTCAATGGCAAGTAATGCTGAACAATATTGGTATCCAACCCAGGCATGTCTTGGTAGGACCAGGCAAACACGTCAACATATTCTTTGAGAAGGTCTGTCAACTTACTCTTGATATCATCATCAAGCAGCGATCCAATGGTCACTTCTTTTTTGTCTTCTTCAGAACCCAAGTTGATCTTTTCTAAAGGCTCTTTGTGAGGCAGAATGGCTCTTTCCTCGTGCTTAAGTAACCGAGAGATCTCGTCCGGAATCTCCTCTTCTTCCTCTTCTTCGGCTTCGAACACAGGAAACTCAAAGTTGGGAGAGGGCATAGGGTTATTGCATTCAATGGGTTTATCAATAGTAAATCTGCACATATGATTTATATTTATTTCAGAAAATTTTATGAATGCAGGAGTGTATGCAGATTTTTTTTGAAAAGTTTTCTTTTTATTTTGTTTTTTTAGGATTACCATTTCCAAAAAAAAAAAAAAAAAAAAGCAAAAATAAAACATATAATGTAGGGAATTCAAAATGACACTTTATTTATGATTCATTTTTGAAACAAAGCCCTAAACACAAACTCATTTGTCTTGGGCGGGACAAAGAGGGAAACTTTTAAAACAAAGCCCTATACACAAAGTTATTTGGGCGGAACATTTAAAAGCGAAGCCCTATAAAACATCTCTCTGCTTTGGGCAAGGCAGGAGGTCAAAATAACAGCGAGGTGATTACTTTGAGCGGCGAACAACATTTGGAACATCGACAGCTTTCCAGTAGCAACGAACTCCTCTGTGTATTATGTATTCAGGAAAATTCTCCCCAGAATTATCTTCAGCATTGACATCGTCTGCTGGTCGAGCAGGATTTGAAGGTCCTGGTTTGTCACCCTTGTTCTTTGTAGAGTTGAAACGGTCTTCTTCTATTTCTTGAAGAGCATAAGATGAGTCACAATCTTCAGAATTTTCAGGATGTACTTCCCAGTCTTCAGGATGAAGAGACTCATTGTCAGCAACACTTTCTGAGTCAGTTGCGGGACCATCTTCCCCTTCATCTTCAAAAATGGCATTTATGTGATAATAACCATCTTCAGGATTATGAACCTTGGCAGATACATCGAATCCGAAATCTTCAGTAACTTCAGGCTGCTGAGAAAATTGACAGGGCTGATAAGCCTCTTCTGGTTGACTATTATATTCAAAGGAATCTCCCCATCCAGTTGGTTGAATATCCTCAATCGCAATCTTGTAACTTTCAGGTGCAGTATATTTCACCATATAATCAAATTTTCCACTTGGTTGTCCCAAAGTGTCCCAGATTTCTGCAGGAACAGGCTCAGTTTCATTGCCTTTGGATTCTTCTGAAGGAGGATATGGTTCTTCCTGAGATATGTATCCCGAGTCATTGAGATAACATTTCCATTCTTCTTCAGGATCAGGTAGACCTTCTTCGATGCATTCCTCAATAAGGACATTGACCTCTTGAGGAATTGGGTTAAGGAACCCTCCACTATGGAACGTTTCTTTGATCGGACGAAGGGTTTCATCCTTCTTGGTGCAGTTTGAGAATGTTGGTGAACATCCGAGACCTGCTCTAGTTTCATTCTTGGTCGGGATCACAACTTGCCCCCAGCCAGTGGTAGTTCCATCTTTCACTACTTTTACTGCCTCTTTGTAAGAAGAAATTGATGCTTTCTTTTTGGAAGACTCGTCTTCTAAAGAGAGACCTTGGAACTGAGTTCCTTCCACATCATCAGCACCGACGAAAGAGAAATTGGATAAATGACTCACCATTAAGGCTTGCTCCCCACTTATTGTTACCAATTTTCCATTTGTCACAAACTTTAACTTTTGATGGAGCGTAGAAGTCACTGCCCCTGCTTCGTGGATCCATGGTCGTCCTAACAAACAGCTATAAGCAGCTTGAATGTCCATGACCTGGAAGGTGATTTGAAATGTACGTGGACCAATTGTCATGGGAAGGTTGACTTCACCGATAACAGATTTTCGCGATCCATCAAATGCTTTAACAACTACACCACTGAACTTCATAGGCATTCCTTGGTAAGACAAGCGAGCAAGAGTCGTCTTTGGCATCACATTCAAGGAAGATCCGGTGTCTACTAACACATTGGACAAAGAGTCTGACTGACAGTTCATAGAAATGTGCAAAGCAAGGTTGTGATTTCTGCCCTCCTCGGGGAGTTCTTCATCACAGAAGCTTAAATTGTTGCAAGCAGTTATGTTGGCTATTATCCCATCAAAGTGATCAACAGTCACATCATGATCTACGAAAGCTTGATCTAAGACCTTCATCAGGGCTTCCCTGTGGGCTTCTGAGTTTAACAGCAATGAAAGTATTGAGATTTTTGAAGGAGTTTGCATGAGCTGATCCACAATCTTGTATTCACTTCTTTTGACAAGCTTCAAAATTTCATCAAAGTCTGGATTGACATTGGTTCCACTGGATTGACCAACATCAATGTTTGTATTACTGACAGGAGTTTCCTCAGGATTCCCCACTGGCGTATTGACAGGATTTTGCCTGGTTGCAGGAGCAACAGGCTGCTTTGGAGGTAGTGGAGTATACACACGTCCACTTCTTGTTACACGACTTACATCAGCGATGTTTACGACAGATGAAAGAGTTGGTAAAGGAACTTCTTGTCCATCTTTTATCATTGTAGCATTGTAGTTGTATGGAACTGCCTTGTCAGAGTCATAAGGAACAGGTCCAGGTAAACAAATGATCAAAGGAGCAATAGGAACCTTCGGCTTGTTGTAAGTAACTTCCATGCGCTCCGGCATGTTGAAATGAGGAATGATGACGTTAACTGTAGGCATTTCCGAGTTGATATCTGAGACTAAAAGCTCATGCGGATAACATCCTATCATGTTAACTTCATTTTCATCCCTATTTCGGTAGATCTGAAGAGTACCATTATCCAACAGAACTTGGAGATCTCTTCTCACAATTGAACATCCGTGAGGATCTACACAACATATGCTACAGGAACCGTATTGATGCTGGCGAAAATTCTGCCCTCGACAGAGAGTGGCATGCATTTGTACCAAATTGGCTCTTGAGTAATTGATATTATAGACCCGGTATGGACCAGGACACCCATATACCATGTTTACAACATGCCCTCCATGATTGGGCAGCGGATTTGCTTGCACATTTGGATTCAAATTTCTGAAAGAGAGAAGATTAGATCTAACCAACCTCTGAACTTCATATTTCAAAGCTATGCAATGCTCAAGATCATGGCCAGGTGCTCCTTGATGATAAGGGCATGAGACCTCAGCTTTGTACCACCATGGGAGTCTCTCAGGTACTGGTGGTGGTGCTTTAGTTTGAATAAGGCCTCTTTCAATCAGTGCAGGGTACAATTCTGTGTAGGTCATCGGAATCGGATCAAACTGTGGAGCTCTTTGCACACGATTCTGATTATTGTTCAGCTGTTGAGCCTGTGGTCGAGGCTGTTGTTGCTGAAACTGTGGGGTAAATCCCGGATTCGGTGCTGTATTAACGACTGGCGCAATAGCAGCAATCTGTCGTTGACGATTGACGTTTCCTCTCGGCTTTCCTTGGGATACCATGTCAACACTTTGTTCTTTCTTCTTTGGGAAACCACTTCCGAACTTTTTGGTTCCACTCGAAGATCCACCTTCTTTAGTCAGACGTCCGGTTCGGACTCCTTCTTCTAGACGCATCCCCATGTTTACCATTTCGGTGAAATCACTTGGAGCACTAGCAATCATGCGTTCATAATAAAACGGACTGAGAGTATTCAAGAAGATCTTTGTCATTTCTTTTTCTTTTAACGGTGGATTAATCTGAGCAGCATTTTCTCTCCATCGTTGGGCATACTCTTTGAAAGCTTCATGATCTTTCTGAGCCATGGATCGAAGCTGATCTCTGTCCGGAGCCATATCCGAGTTATACTTGTATTGTCGGACAAAGGCCTCACCTAGGTCATTGAAAGTCCGAATATTGGTGCTATCCAAACCTGTGTACCACTTCAGTGCGGCACCAGTCAAACTGTCTTGAAAGTAATGGATAAGCAACTGATGATTATCTGCATAAGTAGACATCTTCCTGGCATACATCACAAGATGGCTTTGTGGACAAGAACTTCCTTCGTATTTGTCAAAGTCAGGGACCTTGAACTTAGCTGGTATTTGTACACTGGGAACCAAACATAGCTCCTGGGCATTCTTTCCAAACAAATCTTTCCCACGGATAGCCTTGACTTCCAGTTGAATCTTGTTAAACTGCTCTTGGAGATCTCCCACAAGATTACGCTGATTTGCGCTATCACCCTGATCATGGTAAATCTCATTGCCATCATAAGGAACAGTGTGAACCGTAGGGGTCGGAACTGTCATAGTGGGTTGAGAAAGTGCCATAGTGACTTGAGAAAAAGTTACCCCCTGATTTGGAGTAAATGCTGAACCTTGCGCGGCAGGCGCTTCAGTTGTAGCTGTTTGAACCCCAGAGAAATTATGGCGGAAACCTGTACCAAAGCTGAAAGGCGGGCCCCAACCTTCTGGCATGGAGAAAGATGGAATACCGAATGCAACTGTAGAAACTGGAGTAGTGACTTCAGATGTTACCGCTGCTTGACTGTTGGGTGGTGGCGGCTGATTCTGTGCGGCCATTAAGGAGTCAACCAGAGTAGTGAGACTTTCCAACTTTTCCTGAAGGGTGGTCACTGTACCACGGAGCTCAATATTCTCTTGTTCAGAGTGTTCCATTACTCTTCTTCTGTTCGAACGAGTATTGTATCTGTGATCTGATTGCGAGCGCGGTCGAGAAACTTTGAGACGCGACAGCTTGACGATCTAATGGAGAAAGATCCAAAAGATGAGACTCTATACAACAGACTCGATATGCAGAATGATGTATGCAAAAAGAAATTTATGATTTTTCCAAACATTTTTAAAATTATTTCCTTGCAAACATTTGAACATAAACAAATCTTTTATTCATTCATTATATTATTATTTTTTTTTGCAATAATGGGAAATGTTACAACATTGGAGCGTAGCTCCTTACAAAAGCAAATGATAAATGAAAATCTAAACAAATCCTAAACATCTTCATCAGATGAAGAACCAAATGCATTGTGCAGCTTGAGCTTCATGATTTCTTTCCCATAGTAAGCTTTCAACTCGGCCTTTTCAGCTCTCAGTTTGTCGACAACATTCTTCCAATCATCAGGAGTCGGAGCGTTGCTTGTCGAGGCTTCAAGATTCTTCTTGCTTTCTTTGATGTATCTTCTGATTGCGGCATCTTTCCGACGAATCTTCTCATCTTTGCTCATGAGCCATCCATCTTGATAATAGAGAGTTTCTTCGTGATCTTTCACTCTTTTCTTCAACTTTCTATTTTCCTCATCAGTTTTACGAAACTTTTCTTCCCAAGCGTCTTTTTCTAACCTCATCTTGGCTAAAATCTCTTGGTATTCTTCCGTAGTGTCAATGGGAATGTTGGGTAGTTGAGACACCACAGGGAACATGGGTTTTTCATAATCATAAGGCATTTGAAACTCCTTTGCTCTTTTCTTTACCCAGCAGGTATAGGCGTTTGTAGCAATGCAGTTTCTTTCCCCACCTTTTTCTTTTCTTCGGACGTCGTACCAAGCTCTCACCATTCTTGTCTTCAACCTTTGAGGATCCTCCCCTTCTCGGTAAAAGTAGCATTCCACTGCGAGACCAATTGGTTTAACTGAATTTGCATACCCGAGTTGTCGTCGGGCTAGGACCGGATTGTAGTTAATTCCTCCTTGTGTGCCAATGAGAGGTACGTTGGCGAACTCCCCACAACTATCAATGGTTTCTGTACCACAGCGAGCCAAGGTATACCAATGAATATCATTATTAGTAAGGGACATAAGTCTTCGAGGCCAACGTAAGCCTTCTCGGTTTTCCGTGAAAATAGGGGACTTAGGTAAGTGTGAAACAATCCATTTGTACAAAAGAGGTGCACAACATACAATGATTCCACCACCTTGGCGATTCCTGTGATGGATAGAGAAATACGTGTCACCAAGCAAAGTCGGAACAGGATTTCCAATCAGAAAGATCTTTATGGCATTGATATCAACAAAGTCGTTGACGTTGGGAAACAGAACCAACCCATAAATGAGCAAGGCTAATACAGCTTCAAAAGCTATCATGCTACCAGTGTCAATGAAATCAAAGGCTTTCTTTATTAGAAACTGCGAAGTCAAACCCGGAAAGTTTCCCTTGGTAGTCCAATTACTTTCTATTTCAGATTTCTTCAAGTGGATACTTGCTGCAATGGCTGGTGATTTAGGAATGGCTTCCAAACCATTGAAAGGTATTTTGTCAGACACAGGAATACCCAAAAGATCGGCGTATTCTTCCAAGGTTGGTACCAACTGATAGTCTGGAAAGGTAAAACACCGGTAGACGGGATCATAAAACTGAACCAGAGTTTTGAGAAGTCCTTCATCAACATGAGTGTTCAAGATAGGCAAAAGCTTTCCATGGCTTTTCCTAAAATCAGAAGGATTTTGTACAGAAGATGCTAACTCTTTCAGCCTTTCCACATTAGGCATTTTGAAATCATACTTTTTGGTATGCCTTTTTACCCACTCCATAACTTAATCCTATAATGTTTGCAAAGAAAACTCTCTAAATTTTTTTGGAAAAATCATGTTTTTATGGAAAAAGATGGGTTTTTTAATGAATGTATGAATGCATGGATGCGTGGATGCCACATATTCAAACATGGTAAAGCAAACATGGTAGTTCAAACATGGTAACGCAAACATGGTACTACAAACATGGTAATTCAAACATAGTACACATAGGTTCAAAGGTCCAGCGTCACGAGCATGAGGTCAGAGAACCAAACATGGGATAGTACTAGGGTTTATCACCTGCAAAACATGTTCTACTGATACGTCAGAGTCTACATTCTTCTTTCGGATATTACCGGCTTGCACAACTGAACTTGTGAGCTAGAAATATTCTCAAGAAAAACTCGTCTGAGTGTGGTTCTCCGCATGACAACTATCCAAGTCTTCACCTGGATCGTTTCTGCACCACGTCCTAATAAGGCCAGGATGGGTTGGGGTTCTACAGCCAACTCAGCTTCTACAGTTCAATGAAAGCAATAATGTCTTCGCAACTGAACTTGCTAAACATATACTACAAACAAAGAACCTCCACTGAGCGGAAGGATTCTCATGCTGACTTTTTAAGGACTGAACTCCTTGTATGCCATACATGACTATACCCTCCACCTAATTCTTATGTGTACTTAATCCGGGTTAGGATTTGTCCATAATGTATCACTTGTAACAGAATCACACAAGTAACAGAACCAAGGAACCACACATGTAACAAGAATAAAATAAAACATAACAAATAGAAATAACCCCTTCTTTGGAAACAATAAAAAGATGAGTCCCCAGTGAAGTCGCCATTTTTCTGTCGCGGGCGAAAAACCGTTTTTGTTCCTCTTTTTTGTGGATGAGATACCTGATGCCTTCTTTGGGCTCGAGTGCTCAAAAAAATGATTTTTCTTTTGTACCGACCAAACTTTTTATTATTTCCAAAGGAGGAAAAGGAAAAAAGCTGCAATAACCTAAAAGTGGGGGGAGAGATCTTTGGGTAAGAGGGTTGGTTATACGAAGGGAAGGTATTAGCACCCAACGTATCTATAGTACTCTATAGGTTTCTTTGTTATGTTTTATTCCATTCTTGTTGTGGTGGAGGTTCTTGTGAAATAGGTGGGACCTAAGGTGTTTGTTTGATTATGCTCGCAAAGATCATCGCAATCCTCTGCATACATATCCCTTAGAGGGAATCAGAGCATCTGTAGCTCGGGGTCTACGGGTGCTAAGGTTTGAATGGTTTTTTTTGTTTTGTTTTGCTCGCCAAGGATCGACCTTGTGCCTACGTATTCTCAAAGGGATGTTGAGAAAGTCAGAGCAATCGTAGTTCCCACTTATGCTAGTGGAAGCAAAGGAAAATAGACAAATGTCGTCTAAATGCTAGATGTATCTAATCTATATCATCACATACATCTGTTTGTTTTTGTTTGAAAATCTTTTCATTATAAGCCCGGGGCCATGCCACTTAGGGTGCTTAGAATGATAAAGATGTTTTTGTTTGTTTAACCAGCCTTGTGGCAAAAGTTTCAATGAAGTCAGCCTTGTGACAAAAACTTTGATTAATCAGCCAGCCTTGTGGCAAAAGTTTCAATGAAGTCAGCCTTGTGACAAAAACTTTGATTAATCATCCAGTACGGTGGTAAAACAGTTTGATTGATTAGCCAGCCTTGTGGCAAAAAGAAATTTGATTGATTAGCCAGCCTTGTGGCAAAAAAGTTTGATTGATTGATTGTTTGTGATGATATATAAGAGATACTCCTAGTATAGAGATGAAAAATGTCTAATCTCCTAGGGTATTTGTTTTGGATATTGGGGATGCTTATAAGAAGCCCGTGGGTCCTTGTACGAAGCCCAAGAGGAGGCTATCCGAGGGTCCTTGCATTGTAAGCCCAAGAGGAGGCTATGGGAGGGACAATCCAGGGTCCTTGCATTGTAAGCCCAAGAGGAGGCTATGGGAGGGTCACTCGTTTGTACAAAGCCCAAGGGGAGGCATGGTATAGTTGGTTTGAGCTCTTAGAGCGATTTCACCGGGAAACCATACTCTATGTCCTAACCTAAACTAGTGGAGATTCTTTGCACGAAGCCCAATAGGAGGCTATGGGGAACCTAGTGTTGTACTAAGTTGAATAAGCATATAACACAATCACAAGTATGAACAAGTACAAACAAACATGAACAAGTACATGAACAAATATGAACAGTTATACATATATGACAAAGTGTGTGTATATAATGGAGTTTATGAAGGAAATATACCTGTAAGCATGATCCATTTGTATACACGGGGCTTGGGACTCACACTCGGGGAGAAGTCCATTTGAATTTATTCAAAACTATGTAAACAGGTATTCACAAAAGGGCTTGGGACTTATACCTACATGGAGGCCCATGGTATATTTTTTGGGAAGATTTAAAGAAACCTTCATTTTTGGTTTGTTATTCAAAGTTAAAAACACATTGATTGAGATATGTACAAAAGGCGTACAATGAAATACCTAATTTCATGTACTAGAGTGGGTATGTACAAAAGGGCTTGGGACTTATACCTACATGGAGGCCCGTGTTTTATTTACAAAACATGGTTGATCGTTTTATTTACAGACGCGTTGTTTGAAAAACGGTTTGAAGATTTGTTTTGAAAGAGTTTTCTGTACAAAGAAAAACTGTATAAAGAAAAGGAAAGGGACTTATACTCTCTAATATTCGAGAGGCCCATGTTTTATTTTCATAAAACATGGTGGATGGTTTAAAAAAGAGTTGAAAGATTTGTTTGTTAAAAAAAACTGTTTGGAAGTTTATTTGGAAAAAAGTTTTCTGTTAAAACAAAAACTGTACAAAGAAAAACGAAAGGGACTTATACTCTCTAATATTCGAGAGGCCCCACATCGTTTTGAAAATCAATTGATCAATTAAAAAGATTTAATCAATAGTTTCCTTTGAAAATCAAAAAGAAATGGTTTATCGTTTTTGAAAAGAATCGCGATCGCTTGTTTTAAAACGATTTGAATTTTGAAAGAAATCAATTTAATCGAGATAAACAAGAAGATTGTCTTCAATTAACATTTAGATGATTAGGGTTTGCTTCAAAAAATATTTACAAGTGATTAAATTTGAAAATCAAATGAAAAATAATATTTAAAAGTATTAAAATTACTTAAAAACAAGTCATTTTAAAACCAATTAAAAATGTATTAAATAAATCTTTTTTTGTGATTTTTTTTAACATTGTCAAAATATGTATATTAAATAAAGAGTGTAAAAAAAATGAAGTGAAAATAATGAATTTTGATTGGTTAAATGAATGGTTAAAGTTTGTTAAAAAATGAAAGAAAATAGGTTGCAAAAAATTGGTTTTGTCTCCAATAGGGCTTGAACCCACGCCCTCTCTCTCACATGCCAAAACCTGGACCAACTGAGCCACGCTTGTGGCTTGTTAAACATACGCGTTCAATAAAATATATTTTCAATCAATTTCCAAAAACCTTTGAACCAAATCTGGCGCCAAGAACAAACCCTCAACAAGAATTTGAAAATCTTCGAAACTGAATGAAATTGATCAAGTGAAGGGTCTATCTCACTCGTTTTTTCATAAGGAACATGATGGTGATCTTTAATTTCATTTATTTTTGCTCTAAGGTGATCAATTTTCTGATGAACACGAAGAACCCTAATATGACAAATCATTGTGAAATCGTGTATGATCATGATATGATGCAATTGATTGAGGGTTAATGATCCTCATAGGTGCAGAAACAAGATGGTATGCTCATATTTCATTTATGATGCGTGCAAGTATGAGTTTGAAGTTCAAGTGACTTACCTTCAAAAACGGCCAAACTGGAGATTTGATTCTTCAATATAAGTGTTACAGATGCTTTGTATCAATCTGGATAGCTTCAATGATGATTATGGAAGGTGTCTGGATGTCTGGAACAAGTTGAATTCATCTGAGCATGGCCATGGCACCTGAACTGCAGTTGCTTCAAGTATGAATCGAATTTGAAGATGGAGGTGTTACAGGTCGTATGTGAGTGTTTGGATCATTCATATGAAGTATATGGAAGGTGTTAGAAGTGATAGTTTGGGCAGAAATGATCTGGATTTGATTTTGGCATGATAAGGTTCAATATGTGTTCATATGGAAGTGAGGTAGTGATTTTGAGTTTTAGGTGTTTTTGGGGTGTATGGATGGTTCAAACAAGTTTCAAATGATGTTTGTGGTTTGTGGGAAGCATCACTTTGGTCAGAAATTCAAGGGTTTGGAGGTTGAGCATTTTACCTCTTTGAAACTTAAGAAACTTGCATTCTAAGAAAGAAAGAGAAAGCCTATAATTTGTGAGACTTTGGTGTGAATTTGAATGAGGTAATGACCTCTATTTATAGGCCAAACATTCTGAACTCAGAGCTTTGCAACTTGATCAAAGTTTGATGATTTGGCTTAAGAGATAAAAAGGAATCTTTTACATTTAATGCAAAATGGTTAAAGTGACCAAACCATGGTTAAACTTCAAGCTTCTTATCCTCTTCCATTCTGATCTTCTAATCAGAAAATATCTTCAATTATTGTCTTGATGCATCATTACTTGCATTATTTGGCAATTTGGTTCATAACTTTGCAAAAATGGCTTGAAATTTCAAGTGAAATGGTCACTAATGTCAAAATTCAAAACCATAGCTACACTCCATATTTTTTCATGCTCTTGGACATTTTGGAAAGCTCATGTTACACACTTCAAAACCCTAGTTGAAAGTTTCTTCAAGATCCTTAAGGAAGTGGGTGAAAAAGATCCATGAACTTTGAGAAAAATGAAGTTTTAAGTGGATTTTTCAAAAAGTACCAACTTTGAAGCACCATATCTCTTAAATGGTTGATCTTATGGAAAAAATTTATATGTGTCAAAGTTGTTTATTGGATCAAAATCTACAACTTTCATGTTGGAAGTTTTTTTCAGTTTGTAGGTGAAATTTTGAGAAATTCCCTTTCAAAGTTTGGAAAAAACCATGAAAAACACTTAGAAAAATTTTCTAAGTATGAAAAGTCAAACTTTTGACTTTTGATTCTTGATTGATTTTCTTGATTTTCCTTGATCAAATGACTTCTCATATCATATATTGATGATTTAAAACTTCAAAAGTCATGGTTGACCAAAATTCCCCAAAAGTCAATGGTGATCTTGTACAGTTGACTTTTTCAGACGAATCGCGTTTCTTGAGATTTCAAGTGAAACAGGCTATCCTCATCAAATGAATAGTATGAATGGATTACATTGAAGCATTAGAGGATATTGAGCCATGGTTTGAGTTGTGGCACCATGTCCTGATTAAAAAGTCAGTTGTTCAGTGAATTAGGTCAAAAAACCCTAATTGTCGACCTGATGAAATTGATGACTGTAGGTCTTGAATTGAGATGCAATTTCCATGGGATATTGTCATAGGGATTATTTGAGGATGATTGAAACCTTTGATTGACTTCCTGGGGATTTTTAGGGTTTCCCAAATGTGATCCCTGATTTCAGTCCCTGATAGTTCAAAACCCTGATTCTGAGGATTTGTCTGATCAATCTTTGTATAGGAGATGTTCTGAGCCAATGGATTAGGTCAAAATGATGCACTTGGGGTCTTGAGGTCATGTCCCAAGTCATTAGGTCAAGTCCTGAGCAAAAGTCAAGAGTATGCTGTCTTCAGTCAAAACCCTAATTCAGTCGATTCAAAGCTGTTGAGTTTGTTGAAGTGAATCTCTGAGGACCAAATGTTGGTTGTTGATGAAGATGATTCATTTGAAATGAAGGGAGAACAAAGCCCTAATTGATTGTTACTTGTACTGATGAGTGGTTTCCTGATTAAACCCTGCTAAGCACAAGTAGCAAACACAAGCTATGCAATTTGTTAGAGATGCAAATGATGCATATGCAATGATATGAGGTGGTATCTTAGGTCAAAAATTGGGGTATGACAGCTTTAAAAATTTTAGTCGCCTCTTCCAAGGTGACTCCTGAATCAGGCGACCAACATGCAGGAGATACAGGTGGCAATGTATCAAAACAATACATAGCTACAAAACTCAGACAATTTGTTAGTAGCAAAGTATAGAAGAATTCATGAAGCAAAAATAATCTGACTTTTTTTTCTTTTTTTTTATAATAAAATCAAATTCAAATAAATAAAAACTCAAAACAAAATTTTAGTTGACAAGCAACAAAGTTTCAATTGAACTAAAATTAAAACTCTATATTTTGGCAGTCCCCGGCAACGGCGCCAAAAACTTGATCGGTAAAATAGCAAGTGTACTATTTTGCCTCTGTAGTAATAATAGGGAAATTCCCCGAATGTCGATCTCAAGGACTGCACGTTAATATCGAGTTTAAATAATGGTTCAATTAAACAAAAAACTATATTTGGAGTTTTGTTTGCAAATTGTGACTAAAAATAATTAAATTAAGCAGAAAAGTAAATTGGCTTTTTGACAAATATGAGTATTATGCTAGGGTAAAGTGTGTGATTGTTCATGTAATAACCTTGGATTTAGATCTCTTCAACAAGTTCATAACCTTTAATTACCAGCCCTTTAGGATATTTTCCCCTAATTCCTTAGCGGGAAAACCTTTGAACATTCATCCTAAATCCTAAGTCCTTAGAGAATTATGATGAAATCAAGCCTTTATATTATCAAGAGTTAACCGGTAACTATAGGGTATCCCTAGTCCTAGGTGATATCTACTATAGTCTAATTGTACAAAAACCTTAACAACCGCTGTCCAGCTGGTTGTTAACCTTAAATCAATCTTGTTGGTCCGACAAAGAAAGCATAAAAACCTTGTACAATTAAATTAAATAAGAAAACAAATCTATTGATGAACTCAGGAATTCAAAATCATTACAGAATCAAATCAGGGACACCCCCTAGCATTAGGGTTTAGTTACTCATATTGTTCAAAGAAAACAAAATATAAAATAGAGACATTACAAGAATTGAGATGAAAGTTGATCTTCAATCGCTTCCGTTCATGAAAACCTTCATCTTTCTCAAACCCTTGTTTTCTCCAATCTTCAATCTTGTCTTCTCCTAGCCAAAAAATCCTCTAATTCATCGTTAAAACTCTTCTAAATAGTGCAGACTCACTTAGGTTGGTTGGAAGTACCCAAAATGCCCCTTGGGTCAACACTTAATAAAAAATCACAAAAATCAGCAAAATCAGCGTTTTAGCCAACACTGGCCGTGTCAGGCAACACGGGTGGCCGTGTTGGCCTCCTGGACTTAATTTTTCAAAATCACACTCAGCACTGCTAACACGGGTGGCCGTGTTAGGTAACACGGGCCGTGTTGGTCCTTAACTTCAGAATTTGGATTTGCGTTCTTCATGAAAGTTGTAGCCCTTTTCGTTAGCGAAATTTTGCCACCGGAACCGCGTCATTCCGAGTTACGAAACTCCAGTTATGATCAAAATACTACACGCCTGTCACGATGAGAAACATGCTGAAAATTTCTAGATCTCACACTTGCTAACACGAGCCGTGTCAGCCCCATGAATTTCATCTCTTTTGCATTTTCTTGGTCACGCTTCATCCTAATACGGCCAGTTTTAGGTGACACAGGTGGTCGTGTCAGACCTCATGTAGCTTGATTTTTCACTTCCTTCGAAACTCTCCTTTTTGTACTTTTTCGCATTGATTTGTCTCGATTTATTCCTTTGAGCCTGCAAACAATAAAATACACAACCATAGCATAAAATGTAGAAGAATGAAGTAAAACACTTGACAATATAAAGCAAAGACGACTAAAATCAATGGTAAATAAACGTGTAAAAACCACTGATCAAGTATCGATCCTCATTCCCAATTCTCTTGCACCCACCTTTTTTACTTCATACCAAGCTTTAATGAAGCGATTCTTTTTTTCAGTTGTATCTGAACCATAGTCAAAATTTTCCGCACTAAGATATATGGAGCGGGGCTTATCTTTCAAAGCAAAACCAAACTGATGTCGGGCAAGTATAGGGTTATAGGTAATTCCTCCATGGATGCCAAGAAGAGGCACATTAGGGAACTCTCCACAGCGGTCATATAACTGAACTCCTTCGAATTTCTTTGGATACCAAATGATGTCGTCGTATGAAAGCTCCATAATCCTTTGAATCCAAGTCAAACCTTCTTCATTCTTTATTGAGGATCGGGGTAAGTGAGAAATAAACCACCTATGTAAGAGAGGGATACACCCTAGAACACAACCTCGTCTCTTTGTCACTCTAGCGTTGATGGAGTGCAATAAATCACCAAGTAGAGTAGGAACAGGATTCTTGCTAAGGAAGATTTTGATAGCAGCCCTATCAACAACTTTGTCGCAGCGGTGAAAAAGAACTTGTCCATATATCAACAGGGTTAAAACACTTTCCAAGGCGTCCATGCTTAAAGCTTTAGCAAAGATCTTAGCTTTCTCGATCAAGAAATCCACAGGTATCCCAGAGTAGTCTCTTTTGTTAATCCAAACTTTGTTAATTTCTGATCTTGGTAGGTGTAGAGCAGCAGCAATGTCTTCCAACTTAGGACCTCCTTCCTCACCAGTGTAAGGGATTTGATCAGGTATGGGCATGTCCATTATGTAAGAGAATTCTTCCAATGTAGGTACCAGTTGAAAATCTCTATAAGTGAAGCAATGGAGAAGAGGATCATAAAATTGCATCATAGAATTGAGGAGAGCTTCATCCACTTTGGTTCGCATTAAACTCATCAGTTTGTTGAGAGATTCAGAAAGAACAAGAGAACCAGTAATATCATCACATAAGAGTCTTAATGCAGTAGGTACTTTCTTGAAGTTGAGGAAGAAAGGTTTTCTGATTAGGATTCCCATTATTTAAATAACCTACAAAACAAATTATGGTTAAAATACCTTTTTTCTCCTTGAGATGAGTTAGCCATGTCATGAATGCATGTATGCATGATGCATCACAGAAAAACAAATCCACACCAATCACACAATTTTTGGTTTAAGGCTTGCATGGAGTTTTAGATCAGGTGTCCTTCCCAAAGGCATTTCTATGGATAAGGAGATTTCAGCAACAGGTTCTACAAGTTATCCAGAATTGTAAGCCCTTCTAAAGCACCCTCGGACATGATGCATTTGCACCATGCAATGATACTTTGAGAAAGAACCTATCTGAATTGTAGCATCGGGTAGCGACTAGTCCTTAACATTTGTCAAGGGTAGTCCCCCCACTACGTTCCTAAAGGCCAGGATGGGTTAAGGGTAACTAAAGGTCCTTGAGCTCCGGCGCACCCACAGACACATACATAGACCCCCCTCATTTGAGAAAGGTGTGCATATGCTATGGAGTCCTAACTCAAGCGTGAACTTCATATTGACTCATCTCCCACATATGTGAAAGAGGCCTCCATGACTATGCCACTCCTAAACTTAAGTGTTCTTGAATCCGGGAATAGGATTCGTCCTTCAATTTTCCCAAAACAACCCTGAAAAATAAAACAAACAAAGCAAACAATAGAAAACATTTAAGTGAATCCTAAACTTTTAAGGTAACCCCTCTTTTATAAGAAAATTCTCCCCAGCAGAGTCGCCAGTTCTGTAATACGGTGAACTGACTTTTTATCGATCGAAATGTCGCGGTTAAGCAAGAGTCGCCACCGACTTTTATTTTATCCAAACAAATTCAGAAAGGCTAAAAGAAACAGAAAAAAACCTTTTTAAAGAAATCTAAGTTCGGGGGGTAATTTATGCAAAGGGAATGTGTAAGGCACCCTTTGCATCCATGGTTTTCCATGGGCTCTTAATTGCTTTGCTTGCTTGTTTGTTTTTAGAAAAAAGTAGGTGAAAGAAAAAGTGGACTTTAGCTCGTAAATGAGCGTAGCCAGTTTTCGAAGAATTGTGAGAAAGAATATTAAAGATAAGCATTGCAAGGCAATTAGGGGCAATTACCTTAAACTCAGATGATAGGTCTCTTTTTAGCCTTTCAGAATGAAAGGGTCTATCCTTGCCATAAGAGGGCAGGAAGCCTTTCGTTTGGAGATTGAAGGGTCATCGAAATATCCTTTGCCATAAGACTGTCCCATGCCATAGAAGGGCAGGTAGTCTAAGGTAAGGATCAGAATAAGCCTTTTCGTAGGCAGCCAGAAGATACCTCAGCCTTTTTTCGTGGGCAACTTCCGAGGGTCGAGGTCATTTTTGTGTATCGAAGGCAGCATCATTTAGGGTCGTATGACCTTTTAATTATCAAGGCAACATGGCTGAGGTATCCTCGTATTCGAGGGACATGGCTTATTCTGCAAAAAAACAAAGGCAACAGGCAACAAGGCAACAGACAACGGAGAGGTTTACCCAAAAGCGTGCGTGTGTGCACCAATCACGTGATTATATTCAGATATTTATCTTTTAATTAGTTATTCTAATTCAGTTTAAGGCTTGCACTCCCTAGGATTACTAACCACGCAGTAATATAAAGCAATAAAGGGTGCGGGAAATTGTAACCAGCGGAGGAGAGGGGAATTGTAACCAGCGGATATAATTAAAAAATAAAACAGAAAATATTAAAGTTAGGGTTTAGGGTTACCGATACTGTAGCTTCGACAATTGACGAACCCTGAAGATTTGGAAAAGAAAGAATAAACAAAGAAGGGTGAGTGCATTATCGGTTCGGAGGTAATTAGGGTTAACCCTAATAAAAATAAAGAATAAGGGATAAAGAAATTAATAATAAATAAATAATACTTAGCTTTGCATTTGGATTTGATCTGACATGGTTGACAGTGCGCCTTTAGGGTTGACCTAAAAAGGCAAGGCAGAAAGAGATGAAGGCGAAACAAACCCTAATTTAAAAATAAACCAAATAGAATTTAAATTAAATTAAATAGAGTACTTAACTTCGTATTTTGACGTGGCGCGTAGTCGGAAGGCACTTGAAAGGTAATCCTGAAAGGCACAGAAGAAGAAGATTTTAGTGTATGGCATGATCTTCGTAAACCCTGATTAGGGTACGAATTAAATAAGAAAATATGAATGATTTAATTAATTATTGGTCTCGCGACCTAATTAATTAAATCGGGATGAGAAGATTAAGTCAAGTGTAAAAAAATAATTTTTAGGAATTTTATGGAATTAAAATACAATAAAAATGGTTTTTTTAAAGATTTTAATAAATAAATATGATATTAAGAAAATAATATAATATAAAGAAAATGAATTATATATATTATAAATAAATAGATAAGTAAAAAAGATAATAAATATTGTATTTCAAAAGGTTTTTTTAAAAAATAAGTTTTATATAATAAATAAACAAATATGTGTATTAAAATAAAAAGAAATATAAGTCATGTAATAATAATAAAAAAAATTCAGAAATTCTTAACTTTTGATCTGGTGCGACGCAAGTGGGGAGGAACATGGTGTGCCTTCAGCTTTGAACACGTTGGATTGAATGGAAAACGAATCTGAGGGCTGAAGTGAGAGGGGCGCATCATAAACACGTGAGCCAAGAAGCACTGGAACTGTCTGGTTTGAATAACAAACGCGCGCGTGAACGCACCAGTGAGGAGGCGCCACGTAATCATCTTCTTCACCGGTCCGTCGTTTTAGACCCTGCAACCACTTTTACCGACGGTTCGCCAGCGTAGCCATAGCCTGCAAGTTACGAATACCAGAGAATATGGCCAAAAATGTTTCGCGACCATACTATTATGATCGTCCAACCCTCACGAGCACGATGGTACCTGTTATTAGCCCTAATTTTTCCTAACAAAAGAAACCCTAATTGAAGGTACCAAACCCTAGTAATGGCAGAATACTCAGCATAGCATATAAAAGCAATTAACTCCCCAGAATTGATCACAGCATCATATTAAACGCAAACACGCGAACAAAACCAATTAATTATGCGTGGATGATTGAATTCGATGCAAAGTTTAAAAGGCTAAAAAACGGACTTACAGCGGGGAGTTCTTGAGGCTTTTGTGTTCGAGAACGATCTGAAATCACTCAATGATAGTCCAGGAGCGTTTTTGGATTGATCAAATGCTCCGAATTGGCTTGTAGTCCAAAATCAAGTTTGAGATTTTTCTTGAATCTTTGCACTCGGGTTTGGAGCTCTTGGAGGCAGAATTCTGTAACCCTTGGGGTCTGCACTTGTTACCTTTATATAATAGAATAGTTTAGGTCAACAAATGTGTAGCAAATCTCTTTAAATCTTTGATTCCTATCTTGAGAAATTTGATTGGAAAAATTGTTTTGGAAGCTTCTAATTATGGCCAAAATTGATTCACTTTTCTCTCAATCACCTATGCACGAAATTATATTGATCTTGGAGTATATTTGAGGATTAAAATAGATCCCAATCACATCTTTTATAAAATCTTTGATTTTCTTTTAATTTATATGATTTTAATTCTTTTTTAATTGAATAAAAAATCAAAATAAATCAAATTAATCATATATTTTCGTGGCAAAGAGATTTTTGGCTCTTGGATACTTGGAGACCAAGATTGAATCAAAATAACTTAGGCCCATTTGCAAAAATGTTCAAATTCTTCCATATTTTTCCCTCCAAAATAGCTCAACTTTGACAAGGCCTATTTCTCTCAATTTTTGAGATATGGAAGTGTTCTAGGACTTTTTGGAAACCTTAAAGAGTCCTCTAACCAGTGTCTTTGGTCTCATATCAAAATTATTTTCCATGTTAATTTTATGTCCTTTTGAAAAAAGTGTCTTTTTGTTGACTTTTGAAAAGGACCTATAATGTTTTGGTCCATACCTCTCAAATGAAGCATTTTTGGACTTGGCATGTGAGAGACAATTTTGTAGAGAATCAAATTTCCTTCAATATGAGCTTTGGATGGAAAATTTCTGATGTTCCATGTGAGAGTTATGGCTGGTCAAAGTTCAGTTGACTTTTCCTATACAAAACCCTAATTTAGAAACTTCTTGATTTATTGATTTTTGTTCTTTCCTTGATGAACCATGATCAATTATTGATCAAATGGTGAATGACACTTCAATATGAGGATCTTGACAAAAAATCAGGAGTTTTGACTTTGCTTTGACCACAGTTGACCTTTTGGATCAATCGGTCGACTGTTGACTTTCTGAACTTTTTGAGTGACCAGAACTTTGAGATATGTCTTGATACTTGTCATGGAGGTAATGTGAGACATGTTGAGCCATATGAGATGCTTGGAAGCCATTGATTCAGTGATTTTCCTTTGAAAGAATCAAACCCTAGTTCAGAGCCTTTGTATAGGAGAATGTGTCTTATGAGTTTTGCGCATTGATCTGATTTTGAATAGGAGAAAATGTATGGGCAAATTTTGGGGTATGACAGCTGCCCCTGTTCAATTATCTTAAACCTGAAGATGTAGAGTGGTTTGTATGCCAGTCGGTATCTGAAGGTGGAAGATGATTGAACACTAGAATACCAAGAAATTTGCCCTAGCTGGAGTAGGGACTTTTGTCGGAGATGGGCTTTAAGATGCCATCTAGATGTTGAGGCTGAAGTTTTTGGGAAGTAATTGTTTGAATGTTGATCGTATAGTAGATGAATTAGATTTTAGGAGAGTTGTTCGCGTCAGCACTGTTCGTAGTAACTGAATTAGACTTTGGAAGATGATCGTGTCTATACCGTTCGTGATGATAGAATTAGATCTTTTTGTCATGTCAGTACCGTTTGTAATAACTGAATTAGACTTAGGAAACAGTTGATCGTGTCCACACCGTTCGTGATGATGGAATTAGATCTCTGAGAGTTGATCGTGTCAGTACCGTTCGTAGTAACCGAATTAGATCTTGGAGAGATAATCGTGTCTACATCGTTCGTGATGATAGAATTAGATTCTCTTGTCGTGTCAGCACTGTTCGTAGTAACTGAATTAGACTGGGAAGGTCAGTGATCATGTCTACACCGTTCGTGATGATAGAATTAGATCTCTGAGAGTTGACCGTGTCAGTACCGTTCGTAGTAACTGAATTAGATCTTGGAGAGGTGATCGTGTCATTACCGTTCGTGGTAAATGAATTAGATCTTCGAGCGTTGACCGTGTCAGTACCATTCGTAGTAGCTGAATTAGATCTTGGAAATTTGGAGATTTCGTTCATTTGTCGGTACCTGTATCCTGCAATAGGTATAGTTATGCAATGTCATGATGCATGTATTATGTAATGAGTCCCTCAAAATAAATGAGAAACTTTGTATGTTATGGATGAATTCATTACGAGGTAAGGTATGCAATGTATGAATGTGTTTATGACATATGATATGTGAACATGATTTATGTTGTCTTGATTGAGAAAATGAATCTCTATGTCTTTGTGATTTTAATGTCTGATCTTGTTTGAAGATGCTCAGCTGGGAATTTATGATTCTTGCTTGGGGATGATTAGCAACTTGATGGACCCTGATTGGGGACAAAAGTATTAGTAACCCATGTTGGAGAAGAGGAAAGTGTTGGAGAACCAGCAGTGTTGAAGATGTAAACTTTGTTGGGGAACCATGTCTTTGTCGAGAGCGTTTGAAGATATCTCCTTAATGATTACTCTGTGGGGATATGATCTTGTGAACCCGACTCTGTGGGGTGACATGGGTGTCTTGAAAGTTGCTCCCATTACTATAGTAACTACCACTGAGTATTGATCTAGATGTCCAAACTGGACTCGCCCCTGTTAGTAGGAACTTTGGAAAGATTCACCTCGCGAGGACTTCATGAGATGCGTACTATGGGAGACGTGCCCCTAGTAATCATGCCCCTAACTGTTTTTTGACCCCCTTGAGAGATTCTCGGATTATTGACTTGATTGCCCCAGATTGATGGGAAAAAAACGTGTCATGCCCCTTATATACGTAGGGGACATTGCTTCTGAAGTGGTCTTGTCTGTTGGGATGACTTTCAGTCATTAGTTGTACCCTGTGCAAGTTCTTTCTGATGCTAACATTTGAAATTATGTAGCAGAATATGTTTAATAATGAATTCATGAGATGCAATGCATACATTTGTCTTGAGTTTTGAAAAAACATTAAAGCAAGAGATGCAAAAGCGTGATATTTGTAAAAACGTGGTATTCGTAACAATGTGATGTTTGTAAAAACGTGATATCAACTTAGCATTTTTGGTAACCTTAAGGAGTCAGGATACCTTTTTGGTGACAGTATGCTTTCGAACTAACCATGCTTCAATTAGGACTTTCAGGGGTTGTAACGTGGCTTGGTTCACGGTTTTAAGAAATAAAGGATAATGGCTCAAAATTTATTTATACCCATCCCCTTATTCGTGATGTTCTTCAGTCCTAAGCTCAGTTAATTCAACTTATGCATTCAGGTTCCAAGAGACTTTTGGATTTGCACCTTTGATGGTTCACAAGCAAAGAGAACTTTTGAGATGACAGTCACTTCTTCCTTTTGATAGTCACAACATTGTGTTGTTCAGGAATTTATTGACTTCTCTGTTTTCATCTTTTTGATATCCCTAACTTTTGCCTGAACTGTTTATTTTTGAGATTACAATCAGCGGGATGCCTTGATTTTTGCCTAAGTCACCTTTTTGATTTTCGACTTAGCAGGCTTTTCTTTGTATATATGTTTTTTCATTTTTTTTCCTTATGAAAGATATTGACTGCCTTGCTTAATGATCGATGAACCATCATTGGCTTTTGATTGACATCTCCAACACTTCTTTGATGTGTGCGCATGAACGCTTGTGATTGAAACCTTTTGTTGAAAGGTGCACTGAATGATTCTCTTAAAATAGAATGCACAGCCAAATTAACTGAGAACTACCCTGCCCCAGGTTATGATCAAGGGTTTTTAATTAGTACAAGAAAGAAACTTCCACTTCTTAAGCTCAAAGGGGTTGACGAGGGATTAACATCCTTATATCTCCATTGTTTAGGAATTGAAACAATGCCTGTACATCGTCAGCATAGTCCGTTCAAAAGCATACTGTATGAGGTTGCGGTATCGTTTTCGTCATCCTCCCTCAGAAGGCTTACAGCTTAGCAGGAGTTGAATATCACAAAAACATATGCGAAATAAAGACATAATTAAAAATGAGTGATAACGAAATAATTTATTCAAGACAAACATATGCAATGCACTGATGATGATCATTAAAACAGATAATGTCTATCATGAGTCAAATGTTTAAACAAACAGAATAGAAATTGCACATGAAAGTAGATCTAATGATCCAATAGTTCGTCCGTCTAGATCTCAATCAGTCTTGTCATGACTAGGCATAAGAGCGGCGATCACCACAGGAGTCTCAAGAGGGGTGAATTAGATTTCTCCATCATTGATCAGATCTTGAATCTTATTCTTCAATGTCCAGCAATTGTTTTTGTAATGTCCAGGACTGTTGGAATGGTACGCGCACCTCGCGTTGAGTTTATAGTCAGGAGTGGAGGTGTTAGCATTTTTAGGAGGGTCCCTCAGAGTAATCAATTCGATCTTCAATAGATGTTGTAATGCTTGAACCAATGACATATTGATCTCGGTGAATTGATGCTTGGGTACGTCTGGCTTGCGTCTTTGTTGTTGTGGAAATGCCCCAGCGGATAGGTTGTATTCATTACGACCTTTCGGGTTGTGCACAATATTAGCTATAGGAGGTTTCTCAGGTGAATTGAAACCAATGATCTTTTCATCAATTAAGTCTTGAATCTTGTGCTTCAGTTGCAAACAATCCTCTGTATCATGACCAGGACTATTCGAATGATAAGCACATCTCGCATGGTACTTGTACCCAGGAGCAGGATTAGCAGGAAATGAATATGGAGGCAATAGAGCTATCAAATTTTGATTGAGCAGTTGTTGCAGAACTTGAGACAACGGCATGGGTAACAGAGAAAATGATCGCTTAGGCTTGGATCTCTGATTATCTTGACCACCTTGGTGCTTATGTTGATTCTTCTCCTTCTCGATCAGAAGTGCCTTTAGATCTTCTTGCCCCTTGGCCAAGTGAAAGATTATTTTTTGGAACTGGTTATTCTGAGCCTGAAGATGTTTGACAGATTGTTTGAGATCCATCTTTCTAACTGAAATAAACAGCATAAAGATGAGGCATTTGTTTTTATGAAACCTGTGATGCGATGTTTATGAATGATATGATTATGCATATGCAATGTTCTCAAGGAGTTAAAGGCTTTTTTAACACATTTAAAAGGAAAGAAAAGTAGAAGCAAAAATAAATTAGTTATTTTAAATAAAAACCAGTGTATTATATGTTTTTTTTTTACTATTATTTTTTTTGAAGTTACATTAAAGAAATACTAAATAATAAATAAAATATAAAAAGGATCATTCTTCAAGTCGGCGCTTTCTCTTTAATCCTCTGATTTCCTCTTTATGGGCTTTGACCATCTCGTTCTTTTCTTGAATAAGCCTATCAATCTCTAGCTCCCATGATTGTATCTGATCAGGTGAGATGAAGTCTTCAATCTTCCACTTGCGAGAGAAATAGTCAAGCATACTATCTCGTTCTTTAGCATTAGCCACTAATACTGCTTTTTCTGCTTCAACCTTTTGTAGACGCTTCTCAAGATCAGCCTTTTCTTGTCTTAAATGAGCCACGGTGGCAGCAAGGTCTTCGTTTGGAGCGGGTACATAAGGTTCCAATTCTACGTGGACCTCGGGAGGAGTGATCCTTGGAACAACAGGTGTGTCAGATGGATGTGGTATGCCGAACTCGACGACTCGGTCATAAATCCATTTAAAGTAAAGATCTGAAGGAGTATCGATCCTCATTCCCAATTCTCTTGCACCCACCTTTTTTACTTCATACCAAGCTTTAATGAAGCGATTCTTTTTTTCAGTTGTATCTGAACCATAGTCAAAATTTTCCGCACTAAGATATATGGAGCGGGGCTTATCTTTCAAAGCAAAACCAAACTGATGTCGGGCAAGTATAGGGTTATAGGTAATTCCTCCATGGATGCCAAGAAGAGGCACATTAGGGAACTCTCCACAGCGGTCATATAACTGAACTCCTTCGAATTTCTTTGGATACCAAATGATGTCGTCGTATGAAAGCTCCATAATCCTTTGAATCCAAGTCAAACCTTCTTCATTCTTTATTGAGGATCGGGGTAAGTGAGAAATAAACCACCTATGTAAGAGAGGGATACACCCTAGAACACAACCTCGTCTCTTTGTCACTCTAGCGTTGATGGAGTGCAATAAATCACCAAGTAGAGTAGGAACAGTATTCTTGCTAAGGAAGATTTTGATAGCAGCCCTATCAACAACTTTGTCGCAGCGGTGAAAAAGAACTTGTCCATATATCAACAGGGTTAAAACACTTTCCAAGGCGTCCATGCTTAAAGCTTTAGCAAAGATCTTAGCTTTCTCGATCAAGAAATCCACAGGTATCCCAGAGTAGTCTCTTTTGTTAATCCAAACTTTGTTAATTTCTGATCTTGGTAGGTGTAGAGCAGCAGCAATGTCTTCCAACTTAGGACCTCCTTCCTCACCAGTGTAAGGGATTTGATCAGGTATGGGCATGTCCATTATGTAAGAGAATTCTTCCAATGTAGGTACCAGTTGAAAATCTCTATAAGTGAAGCAACGGAGAAGAGGATCATAAAATTGCATCATAGAATTGAGGAGAGCTTCATCCACTTTGGTTCGCATTAAACTCATCAGTTTGTTGAGAGATTCAGAAAGAACAAGAGAACCAGTAATATCATCACATAAGAGTCTTAATGCAGTAGGTACTTTCTTGAAGTTGAGGAAGAAAGGTTTTCTGATTAGGATTTCCATTATTTAAATAACCTACAAAACAAATTATGGTTAAAATACCTTTTTTCTCCTTGAGATGAGTTAGCCATGTCATGAATGCATGTATGCATGATGCATCACAGAAAAACAAATCCACACAAATCACACAATTTTTGGTTTAAGGCTTGCATGGAGTTTTAGATCAGGTGTCCTTCCCAAAGGCATTTCTATGGATAAGGAGATTTCAGCAACAGGTTCTACAAGTTATCCAGAATTGTAAGCCCTTCTAAAGCACCCTCGGACATGATGCATTTGCACCATGCAATGATACTTTGAGAAAGAACCTATCTGAATTGTAGCATCGGGTAGCGACTAGTCCTTAACATTTGTCAAGGGTAGTCCCCCCACTACGTTCCTAAAGGCCAGGATGGGTTAAGGGTAACTAAAGGTCCTTGAGCTCCGGCGCACCCACAGACACATACATAGACCCCCCTCATTTGAGAAAGGTGTGCATATGCTATGGAGTCCTAACTCAAGCGTGAACTTCATATTGACTCATCTCCCACATATGTGAAAGAGGCCTCCATGACTATGCCACTCCTAAACTTAAGTGTTCTTGAATCCGGGAATAGGATTCGTCCTTCAATTTTCCCAAAACAACCCTGAAAAATAAAACAAACAAAGCAAACAATAGAAAACATTTAAGTGAATCCTAAACTTTTAAGGTAACCCCTCTTTTATAAGAAAATTCTCCCCAGCAGAGTCGCCAGTTCTGTAATACGGTGAACTGACTTTTTAAAAGAGAGCAAACAAATTATCATGAATTAAAACATCACCATTAGGGTGTCACACATACTTCTTCAACAAAACATCATTTTTAACTTATTAAATATCGCAGTGGAATTAACATTTAACAAATTAACACATCTCATAGTTTCAAAAGGAGTTCAACTTCAACATAACTAAAAAGTATAAATAAAATAACTTGCAAAGATAGACATAACAAATCTCGTCACGATGTTAAACTATTAGAGCACTATTCGCATAGCTATGTAAAACACAGAAACAAAGAAGCGAAGATAGCTATCTCATCCATCCTCCAACACTCACAACACTAAGGCTCCTCTACCTGGCTATCTGCAACAACGATATAAACAACCCCTCAACAACAAATAGGGGCGGTGAGAATACAATTAAAAATATGATAACGATGCATAATACAATAAGGATAAATATTACACATGTTCTCAACAAACAAGCCACTCAATCGCACAACAATAAATCATGCAATTCGGGGTATGTATGCAATGCACTACTTGACTCGACTTCAATGCATATGGTACCAAAGTTTTGAAAGTTCAGAGTTATGTTGCTGAGGTCATCTACTCGTCAGGTTGAAGTCTGTTTTTATTTACAGGTGCAAATATTTTAGAATATTGTGCAATCCTATGTGACGCTTGATTTAGGGATAAGAGATTGTCTCTATTTTAAAGATATTTAATTAATGATTGTATATGGAAAATATTTTGGAAATTAATATTGAAGCCTTATCTTCATGGAGAAGATTTTGGAGTATTTTCTGGAGTGCCCTGCTGCGGTTTGAAGCCCAATTCAGTCTAGAAGATTATTTTAAATAGAAATCAACAAACCTAGTTATTTCGTGGAAATTACATTGTAGTTTGTGTTAGGGTTTGTGCAGTCTTGTGTATTGTGAGCCTCTATAATATTATCTTGATAGAAGAGTTGGACGTTTTCATTGAGTTGTAAGTTCTGTGTTCATTCATTAGCTTTTAAGCATTGAGTGATTGTGTCTTGGAAGTGTGTCTTCTAAAGTATTGTAATTGATTATCACGGTTGTGATTGAGGGGGATTGAGAATGGTCTCATACCTAGATGAGTCTTAGGTATAAGTATAGCACGAGCAATGATTAGGCGAGAAGGCAGTAAACCAGAAGTTGTTTATGTGTGAACCGGTGGTTGTTTGCATAGTACTTCAAACTGATACTATCATAGTGGACTTATCCATGACTTGGTACCCCCCATGAGTAGGTATTGTTATATACTGAACTGGGTGAACAATTACTTGTGTTATTTTAAGTTTTTGCATTGCACTTTTATATACCTTGTCATTGTGTGTTGTTTAGATATCATTGTCTTGACATCTCTTAGGACATCTGAGATCTAAACACCATAATTCCAAAATTGTTCTATAAAAATACATGGTTTTGTCATCATCAATAAGGGAAAGATTATAAAAACAAGATTGGTTCTGAATCTGGCCTTAAGTTTTGATGATAACTTTATACTTTATCTTAAAGAACAATTGTATACACTAACATTTTCTTTCTAGTGTGTGAATTTTGCCTTGCAGATTCTTACTCTTTTAAAAAGGCATGTGACATCATCAGGTTCTGAACTCAACACTCTGGAAGAATACTAGTTCTATATTATAATGATAGTCAAGATTTTGGAATGCTACTTCTATAACGGTTCTAAGAAACGTTAGTACAAGAGCTTTTGATCGTGATTTTGCAAGAAAGCTTTGGAGGCATTCTAAAGCTTTGCTTTTGTGTCCCATGTTCTGAAGATGCCGAAGATGAGGTTCTGCTGAACAAGTTGTGAAGATCTGATGAAATTTCGTCTGAAGAGTGCTGAAGACTCTGAAGACAATGTTCCGATGAACAAGTTCTAAAGACTTAGGTACTGGAGACTCAAGTTCTGACCATCTACAACATGCTTCAATAAACATACAATCAAAAGCCTCTGAAGACGTAGAAGATCAAGGACGGATTGCGTGTGATAGTGAGCATAAAAGTACTAAGTAAATTGTGACCTCTACTCGTATAGGGTGGCATAAGGACAATCCATTATGTACTTGTTATCTACCATACCCACTTGGGGACTTTACAGTTGTACTATGTATTTCCTATTATACCTTCGAACAGATCTATCATTCTCTATAAAGGAAACCATTGAAAGAATTTTAAATCAACGAATTAGTTCTACAAAACTACACCAAAGCGCTGCACAAAATCTATTAGAAAAATCTTTGTATAATTTTGTATTTTAAGCAAGGAACTTTGTTTTGTATCTTTCTTTCAACACTTTTGTATTATTGTACTTAAACATTGTGTAATCTGATTATTTGAAGCATCTTTATATACACACTTGTAATCAACTTGGTTGATTGATTACTTGAGGGACTAAGTGTTAGTCAGAAGCCTCGAGAAGACTGTGGTTGCGGTCATAGTGGTTTCACGATAAGGATAAGATGAACTTGTTGGGATTGTCAGCAAGATTGATCATTAGCTTATTATGGTTGATTCCTTAGGAGACTATTGTTAATTAGGAGTCCTGAGAAGACATTGGTTACGATCATTGTGGTTGTCTGTAATTAGTTTGGTTATAATTGATGTAGTCCTTATTGAGAAGCAAAATTACCTTGGCGGGTGGATTGGAGTAACTTCGTTAATAGTGAACCAGGATAAAAATAAATGTGTCGTTTATTTTTATTCACTCGTTAGCCTTGTGTTGTGTGTTGCGAAAATATTTTATTTAGTGTAACCCAATTCAAACCCCCTTTCTTGTGTTTCTCACACCTTCATAGAGATCTGCGTGAAACCTAAGAGATATCCAATATAAAAGCATGTTAAATATTGAATATCTAACCTAAATGAAACATGAAGCGCTTGAAACCTAAAGACGCTTGGAAAATCTCTTTAAGATGGATTGAAAGAGCAGAAAATTACTTGGGTTTAAAGTTTGTTTTCTTAAATATTTATTTGAGCAGAAAACCATATATTTGAATATTGATTTTATTTATCTAACCGTTATTTTGTTTTCCATCAGAACCAAATTCATACAAAGCCATGGAGAATATATTGGCACCCATCATTTGATCCTCACTAAGTTTCAAGGATTCGTAGATCTAAAATCTAGAGCTTCAGGGAATTTGATTTTGATTTATATCTCTAGGGAATTTGATTTTTATTTTAATATTCTGTGTAAACAATGTAATATTTTGGGTAAACAATGTACTTTGTAATCAAATTAATGTATTAATATTCAAGGTAAACAATGTAAAGGGTTTTTTTTTTTTTTTTTATAAAAAAGAATTAATCTTACCCCTCGGTTTTATGGATAAACCAAGAGGTAAGATACGCTAGTTTTGAAAATAATAAAAGTGCGACTGATGGGGTTCGAACCCATGTGCATACAACTTTTCATGACGCCCTTCGTTACTTCGCTCCTTTAACTAAGGTTAAAAGCATTTCACGTCCGAGGTGTTATTTGGTTTTTGTAGTATTGTCAGCAATAATCGATTCTTCGCAGACAAAGAAATGCCTCCTCCATATAATGTCTATAACAAGAGACCCATCATCTCACCTTCCAACTTACCCAACACTCCCCTCAGAGTAATATGCGATTTTAAACAACCTAGAAACCTATCCTTGAGGAGAATACCATCCCAATGGTCAAGCCAAACAGATATTTGAAGCCTAATTCCACCTTTCTAGAGATAACATCCACAAACTATTCATATGTATCTTTCCTCTTAGACCCCAACAAGGACACCCCTTTTCACTACAAATACGAGTTTTGAAGTCTTGAGTCTCTTCCACCTCAAAGAGGAAACAACAATAACACCATATCGGGCACAAATAATATCTCTCCATAAGCGTGAGTCACATGAATTTAGGCACCACCTTCATTTAGTCAAAAGAGATAAGTTGAACAAACAGAGATCTCTAACCCCAACCCACCTTTTCTCTTAGGCTTACATACATCATTCCAACTAACCTAGAAAATTTTAGAACCACAAAAAAAAAATCTTCTTTGGATCTTGACAATTTTCCTCCAAACCTTAGCTGATATTTTCAAAAAAGACAGATAAAAAGTAGGGATAACATTAAGCACATAATTGAGCAGAACCACCCTCCCTCCCAAGCTAACATATCTATGCTTATAGGAATTAAGCTCTTAGAAATCAAATAAACAAGAGGACCCCAAGTAGCTTCATAATTAGGAATAGTTCCCACGAACGTTTAGGATACTTGAAAGGAAGGGCCTCTATTTTGCAATGAAGGAAGTCACCAGCATAAATAAAAAAAACATGATCAACATTGACTCATATCAATATGCTTTTAAAGAAATTTACCTTGAGACCGAAAGCAAGCTCAAAGCGTCTAAGGGTAACTTTGATAGTCCAAAGGTTCTTAATAGATGGCTCTGCTTATATAAGAGTGCGATTCACATACCGCAAAAGAGAGACCTCCAAACCTGAGATGCCAATCCTAAACCCAGTGAAAAGATCTCACTCAATGATCTAACTTATTAAGCTACTCAATTCTTCAGCCACTATCATAAAAAGGAAAGGAGCTAGAGGATCTCCCTGCTTCTACCCCTTTTGAATGTTAATCTCTTGAGTTGGGGAGCCATTAACCAACTTGCGAGATTCCCAACAAAAAGACAAGCCGTAATCTAAGACCTCCACTTATCATTAACCCAAATCTAACCAACATATTAATCTGAAAATCCCAATTCACAGAATTAAAAACCTTTTCAAATTCCACTTTTGAAAATGAAGGCTTCTTAGCTTTCTTAACCAAATCAATTAATTCATTAAAAGCCACGATACTCTCTATCAACATTTTACCTTTAAAAAGACATATTAATTAGAATCAAATATTTAGACTCGAGTGATAAACGAACTCCTGCTAAAGAATGAAGGTTCGGAAAATATCAAATTCGATTTCAAGTGAGAAAAATACTTAGTCAGTGATAACCTCTCGGCACGAGCTCTGAATTAGTAGACCCATTTCTCTTGAAAACTAGAGTGCGAAAGAAAAAAAGAATTGATGATCGAGAGGAAACAAACATCCCCGTAATCTCCCCTATTCTAAATGTAAATCTTTAAAGACTCTAATCTCTTTATTATGTAATGAGACAATATGTTGCTTCTTTTTCTTTTTCTTTTTCCTTTTCTTGTTTTTGAAAGGCTATCTTGTATCCTAAAATTAGTTTTTATATATAAATAAAAAAACTTAATCATGCACGTACGTACTAGCTAGTGATAAGGAAATGAGAGCCCCCATCTATATAAATTAAAAAACTAATCTAACAATACAACTGTTCTACCATATAATGTTGTTAGATAATAACTTTTTTTTGTACACGTCACATAAAGATAAATAAACCGTTGGATTCAATAATTCTCATGCAATAAATGACTAAAGAGTTTTGTGGACATATAAATTTACGCAGAATACGTGCAAAATATATCAACAAGTTATCTCTTTCACAAAAATGGCTGTGTATATGTTGAAGGTTCCAAGCACTTATTCTTCAACTAAATTAATACTATTACGTTTCATTTTTTTGTTAGTTTTGTCAAATAGAACAAATTCATTGGTGAAACTAGCACCAAATGTTACAGTTCCTGCATTCATAGCTTTTGGAGATTCCATAATGGATACTGGAAATAACAACCATATCAAAACTATTGTCAAGTGCAATTTCTCTCCTTATGGTCAAGATTTTCAAGGAGGAGTTCCAACTGGTCGATTTTGCAATGGCAAAAATCCTTCAGATTTGATAGGTATATAATATATAAACTCTCTTTTCTTTAGGCAAATTTTAGCTTATGTATATTCTAATAATATTTTTTTTCTTCTTAAATTATATGTTTAATCAGTGTATATTTACCATATCAACTTAGCAGTAGTTTAGTTTTTTTTAAAAGCTTGTTATGTACTCCCTGTGTCAAAATATAAGTAAAAATAACTAATTTTATATTACTTAAAAAATTTAGTTAAAATTAGTTAATTTACTAAGTAAAATGTACTAAATGATATGTTGATAATTAATTAATTAATTAATTAATTTCCCTATTAAATATTTATTGAATTAAATAAAATATATAATTATAAAATTATTATTAAATAGTTTAAATATACTTGTTAACTTCCATTTATAATAGTTGCAAAGATTTTAATTTTTTTTTATAGTAGGAATAAGAGGGAGTAATTGCATGCCAATTTTTGAATGTACAAATTTTGTGATGAGTTAAAATATTTTGTAGTGTCAAAGCGAAAAAGTTTTATATTGTTAATCACATTTATTCATCAGCATGATTTAAGAATAATAACAATTAAATTAAATGAATGTGAACTGTTAATTTAAAATTAAATATTTGGTCTCAATATTATTTTATGTTCTATTTTTGTGCTCTTGATTTTTGTATTCATATTGCTTTCATCTCCTCTATTGGTATTTTTGGATCGAGTTTTTTGTGGTGTTTTTCTTTTGGACAAAACTTAGGTACAATTCTTTAGGTGTGGTTCTTACTATTTTCTAATGAAAATGTGACAAGTGTATAATTTCCTCTTACACCTATGCAAATTTATCCTATTTTCACTCACTAAATTATATTTATATATATTTGTCATATTTTCATTGGAAAATAGTAAGAACCACACCTAAAGAATTGTACCTAAGTTTTGTCCTTTTCTTTTTTTAGTTGTTGTTCAGTTTTTATAGATATTTTGTTACAATATATTAATGTTAATAAGTGTTTAATATTTATAAATTAATAATATATCTGTTTTTGAGCTCGTGATAGTATACTTCTTTATATTTAAGGATAGAAATGTAGTTGTTATATATATCATTTAATGAAAAATATACACGTAAACATATTATTCAAGGTTCTGAGGACCATGTATGTCATCTTATAGGGCCCTTCCCTCCATGAATGCCTCACCGCCACATGACAATGACAAAAGAAGAAGACACGACAAATTAGATGAAACCTTATAATGTGATCAAAGAAATACAACTACTTTTGTTTTTTGATCTAACAAATCACAACAACTTTATCAAACCTTAACCGTCAAAGTTTGATTTAAGCATTATATACATAATATTATACAGTTAAGTAGTTAACAAACACTACTTAATTGGTGCTTTAAATTAGAGCATCACATTTTGCAATTGGTTAAAACCAAATGGAAACGATTGATTAATTAGTTAGAAGAATTAATTGAACCTCACATGCCATATAGTATTATTGCTTTTAAGCAAAAGTTGTGTTTAATACTACAGCTTAAGTGACATCTCAATATTAAATACAGGATGTAGATACTAGTTAGCATTGATTATATTAGACTTAAACTATTTTTGAGTCTTCCAAATTATTGGGAAATTTTTAAATAGGCTCTTGAATTTTAAAAAAGTTTTTATTTTATATGTGACATTTAATTATTTTTGTTTTGTTCTTAGTTGAATATTTTGGTATTAAGGAGCTATTACCAGCTTATTTGGATCCAAATCTGAAGCCAAGTGACCTTCCTACTGGTGTATCCTTTGCTTCTGGTGCTTCTGGTTATGATCCTTTAACTTCCAAAATTGTGGTATTTATATAAATAATCATAAACTTTTATTATTATTATTATTATTATTATTATTATTATTATTATTATTATCATTATTATTATTATTATTTAACTATGATTATACTAATGTTTATTTATATATCAGTCGGTGCTTTCAATGTCTGATCAACTAGAAATGTTCAAAGAATACATAGTGAAACTCAAAGGTGTGGTTGGAGAAAAAAGAAAAAACTTTATCCTAGCCAACACACTTTTTGTTGTTGTAGCTGGAAGTGATGACCTTGCCAACACTTATTTTACTATTCGCACCCCACAACTACACTATGATGTTCCTGCCTATACTGACCTTATGGTCAATGAAGCCTCAAAGTTCGTTAAGGTATTTTTTTATTCTTAAAAATATTTAAAAAAAAATCAAAAAAAAATTAATATTTATAATCCTAACTATATATAATATAATTGAAGGAAATTTATCAACTTGGAGCTAGAAGAATTGGAGTGTTCAGTGCAGCACCAATTGGATACTTACCATCACAAAGGACTCTAGGTGGAGGTTTATATAGAAATATCAATGAGAAATACAATGAAGCAGCCAAGTTATTTAACTCCAAACTCTCAAATCAAATGGACTATCTTCATTCTAATTTGCCTAATAGTAGGGTTGTTTATACTGATATTTACACCCCCTTACTTGATATCATTCTAAAGCCTCAAAAATATGGTAATTAAATTATTTGTTAGAAAATTAATTAATTTAGTTAAAAATATTTATTTAATGAATAAATTTATTATTGATGACATCCAGGGTATAAAGTTGCAGATAAAGGTTGCTGTGGAACAGGAAAGCTAGAAGTTTCAGTGTTATGTAACCCTTTGGTTCCAGCTTGTGATAATAATAAAGAATATGTATTTTGGGATAGTTATCATCCTACAGAGAGTGTATACAGAACACTTGTGGCTGAAGTTCTTCCAAAATATGTTGATCGTTTGACAAGATGATAACTCAAGATTTCTCATGGCATGTTATAGTTATCTATTTATCTAATTTTATGATTATTATGTAATTGTTATTGTTTTGTTTCACAATGGTGGCTTAAACATGTTTAAAGTGTACTATTGTTCTCATTTTTTTTAAGGGAATAAAAAGAATTAAGTTATAATTTGTATTGGAGAACTTCAAACATAAAACAAAAGCAAAAATAACACAAGAATATATAAGCGTGAAATTTTCAAATTGGAGAAAAAATTATATAAAAAATATAATATTATATAAAATTGTTACAAAATATAAATGGTTAGAGTTGATTAAAAATATACATGTTGAAAAAATCTTACATCGCTTAGTTTTTTGAATGAAGAGGGAGTCCAAGATTATATATAGAAAATAAGTTTCTTGAAGTTCAACATCGCTAAGTTTTGTGAAGAAAGAGGGAGTCTAAGACTATATAGGATTCAAGTTCTTCGTTATAAGATGCATCAATCAAAAACACTTTAAGTTTGTCTTTGACTTTCTTTGTTCTCTTATACTCTTGTATTATAGTGTTGTGAAATGTAATTAAATATTTGTTTTGGATGGTGTGAGTGTATTGGGAGTCTGAGTTAGTTGAGAGTATATTATGTATTATAATACTTTTTATATAGTGTTATTATCTAGTTGTTATTTGACAACGATCATGATTTTTCTCCGATTTTAGAGTTTCCACGTTATGTTCTTGTGTTATATTGTGTTTCACTTTTTCTCTATGATATATTTTATTTTTCTCAACACATGCATCAATCCAATGCCACAATACACCCGCATTCTCCAAAATAAATACTACTATTAGACTATCATTCACAATACTCTATTACAAGAGTACAAGAGAAAAGACAAAAGTGAAATATAAGCTTAAAAAAATTGCATTGCCGCCAGTATTGATTATTTTGATGTTCGGTCAATTTTTTTTATCTCCGTGTACATAATTTGATTTATTATTTATGCATAATCCGTTTGTACTTGATTATAATTTTTTCACCTCATTTGTTAGACATGTACCTTGAGACACCCCATATATTTAATCTATTAGAATTGAACCTATAAGAATGTGTTTTTATCCTTTGCAATTTAATATATGTCAAGGTATTGTGAATAGCTTGAATCACAAGTTAGAAGTCTTAAATTAAAGTTTTTGTAAGGCTTGATTCGAATCAGACAAGTTGTGATTCGAATCAAACATCTACACCTGCTTGGAACTGGAGAATTTTTCTCTGCCAGTCTGATTCGAATCAAAGAAGTATGTGATTCGAATCACAGTAGTGTCCATTCTGTAGGAAATTCGTGTATTTCTAATAGTGTCCATTCCGTAAAAGGAAAAAGTGTTTTAGAACCATTCTCTTTTCTTGAAGGCACCGACTAAGGTAGTTTTTATACAACAACCTGTTTACGGTGATTTCCGGTAAACAACCGCTAGTCTTCCAAACTATAATAAATATGATTTGGTTACTCGCAGGATCGACTAGATTGATCCTAGGACACATAGTCAAGAAGATTGTCATCAATGTTTATTCGAACCATATTCATTATTTGTCTTCTTCAATAAGCGTTGTTCGATTAAAGAACAAATAGTCTTGACAATCACTTTGTTATATATAAATGTGACTTCAATGAAAAGATAAGTAACATAACATAGAAAATTAAAAGGACTATTGAAACGTAAAGAATCTTAAACTGCAGAAATGTAAAAGACTTTGAAAGTAAATAACATGAAAGTAATTCGAAAGTAAATGACGTTAAAGTAAAGATACAGAAATGTAAATGGCAAGAAGTAAATGAAATGCAGTAATTCTGGAAAATATTTAAAAGCAAAGGGTAATACACATGTATTAAAATGGTGGTGTCATACGTACATTTTCTCAGCGAACTCTTTCTCTTAACGCTTGATACTTGAGTAAATATGTGAGTGATTTGTACAAAATGAACACACGGAATCCTAACATTGAGACTCCTATTTATACTAGTTTCGACCTTAACGGTCCTATACTAATCTGCTGCCACGTTTCTCATAAGGACTTCTAGCGATGCCATCTGTTACTTGGACAGTTACGAAACCGTCTTCGAATTTCAAATCTTCCCGCCTGAGTCTGTCTTCGACGCGTGGCAGTGTATTAAACAAACACTACGAAAAAACACGCTAAGTAGTAATACTTGAATATATTTACAAATTTGTCTAAGTCCCCGAAGACACATACTTTTCACTAGCTTTCAGTATTCATTATCTTCATAGCGAACTTAGAAATCTTTACTCTCGAAGCATGACCATCAGTAGTCATTCTTTTATTTTTTAAAGGATGGCCATCAGTAACCATCTTTCCTTCGATTTTCTACTTCTTCGAAGGATAAATACTACAAAACGAAATCTTCAGCTAACAAATTGCCCCCAATAAATGCCTGTTTCGAGAGTCAACAGAAATAGGCGTTTCTTGTCATTATAAGATTTTGTTCTTTATTGATCTTTGAGAGTTCCAAGAATGCTCACTAACGTCATGATCATTGATGACCCTGTTTCCGAAACGTCTTGTCATTTTCCAAGATGTCTTCTCATAACTTACATTCCCACGTTTTAACCTTACTTCTTGATCATTACTCCTATATACTAGGAGTGAAGCTAGCTTTATTCGACCGCCGTTGGATTAAATCACCAGCCGCCACGTGTTCCTTGGATTTTACCCAAAAGATTTAAAAAGGGTTTCCGTTAAACCTTTAAATACTTGGTCTTGCACTTCTACACAACCTTTCATTCCTATTTCTTCATTTTCTTCAAAAAACCAAACATCTTCAATCTCTTCAAAACCTCGTTCTCTTAATCAGAAATTTCTCTATGGCTTCATCTTCAAATGTTCTTCAACCTGCTTCTGAAGCTCCAATCAACAACACGGTCTGGGGAACAAGAGCACGTTCAAAACCCTAACACCGAAGAAATACGCGCTATTTACGCTTCCCAGGTAATCATTCCCTTTGATCTTTCTGGAAAATCTCTCGCTTTTATGGGTCCATTACCAGGTGAAAATATCCCCTCTCTGAATAAATTCTTCCCTGCTTATTACAAGACTAGACCATTAGTTAGCAAAATTAGGATAGATGAAGATGGCTGTTCTCCCCCAGGAAAATCTGCTAACATGGAAGAAACTTCAACTGTAACTCCTTTAGCTTTAGCGAAAATTAGGGTAAACTATATGACCAACTCTGTAAAAGTGTTCAGGTCAATTCCTTTGGCCAAGGATCCTGATTTGTACTATGCCTGGTGTAATACGGTGAACTGACTTTTTATCGATCAAAATGTCGCGGTAAGCAAGAGTCGCCACCGACTTTTATTTTATCCAAACAAATTCGGAAAGGCAAAAAGAAACAGAAAAAAACCTTTTTAAAGAAATCTAAGTTCGGGGGGTAATTTATGCAAAGGGAAGGTGTAAGGCACCCTTTGCATCCATGGTTTTCCATGGGCTCTTAATTGCTTTGCTTGCTCGTTTGTTTAGAAAATGTAGATGAAAGAGATAGGGACTTTAGCTCGTAAATGAGCGTTGCCCTTTTTGAAAAATTATGAGAAAGAATATAATGAAAGTTTGAGCATTGCAAGGCAATTAGGGGCAATTACCTTAAACTCAGATGATAGGTCTCTTTTTAGCCTTTCAGAATGAAAGGGTCTATCCTTGCCATAAGAGGGCAAGAAGCCTTTCGTTTGGAGGTTGAAGGGTCATCGAAGCATCCTTTGCCATAAGACTGTCCCATGCCATAGAGGGGCGGGTAGTCTAAGGCAAGGATCAGAATAAGCCATTTTTCGTTAGGCAACCAGAAGATACCTCAGCCTTTCTTCGTAGGCAACTTCCGAGGGTCGAGGTCATTTTTGTGTATCGAAGGCAGCATCATTTAGGGTCGTATGACCTTTTAATTATCGAGGCCACAGGCTGAGGTATCCTCGTATTCGAGGGACATGGCTTATTCTGCAAAAAAACACGAAGGCAACAGGCAACAGGCAACAAGGCAACAGAGAGGTTACCCCAAAAGGGTGCGTGTGTGCAACAATCACGTGATTATGTTCAGATATTTATCTTTTAATTAGCTATTCTAATTCAGTTTAAGGCTTGCACTCCCTAAGATTACTAACCACGCAATAATATAAAGCAATAACGGGAAGCAATAACGGGGAAGGGGACAATGAAACCAGCGGATCCCCAATGGGGTTTGACACAAGTAATAATAATAAAAGGCATAAAATAAAATGAGGTTTAGGGTTACCAATGACGTAGCTTTGGCAATTGATAAACCTGAAAAGGAGGAAGAACAAGAAGGCAAAGTACAGTGAGTGCATTTGAAAACAAACCTGAAAAGACACAAAAAAAAAAGGAAATATTTTCAGTGTAGGGCAATGTTCTTGTAAACCCTGATTCGGGCACAAGTTAACCATGGTTAATAGAATAAATAAAACCAAACTAATTAAATCGGCGAAAGATGAAATCTCGATTAAATAGCCTAACCCTAATAATTTAATTAATCAATTAATAAAAACTTTTTATAATTAATTAAATAATTTAACAAATTAAATTAATTTAAAACAGTGAAAATAAAATTACTTAACAATAATTAAAATAAATAAACATTTTTTATGTTTTATGAAGAAAAAGAAAATTAGCAACAAATTTAATTGGAGAGACAAAAAAATAAAATAAAATAAAATATGAACAAATAACTAAATAAATAACTAAATTGTATAATTAAAATAAAAGAATTAAAGAAAATTCTTAGCTTTTGATTTGGTGTGATGCATTTGTGATGGTACATGGTAGCCTTGCGCCTTCAGGTGCGTCAGATCTGGAGAGGAATGGATCTGATGGCTGTAGGGACCAAGAGGCATAGTGTACGCGCATAGCTTCACCGCACCGGATCGGTAAGCAAAAACTGAGAAAAATAAACGGCGACACCAAGGATCGATCACACGCTATGTATGTTACATGATCCTTCGTCTGACCAACTACGCTGAACTCGCTTCATGTTTAAACGTGGCTGCAGAATTAATATAATAAAAAATAAATCGAGGGAATTTGAATTAAAGCAGTTGCGCGCCTGAGTCCTTCATCTTCTCCACTAGGACTCAGCTTTTTGCTACGAACCAACTATGCATTTGCTGCGATTTCCGCCATGGCTAAACCTGCAAGATTTGAATTTACCATATAAACCAAATAAATAGAAAACAAGAACCTAGATCGGACGAGTATAATCCCATAGTCACGAAAACGTGGCCGATTCAGGTTAATTGGTCCTCTAATATCGTAGCCCCAAATCAAGGTTTATGAACCCTAGCTATGGTGGATTCGACAATCTGCAGTAGAACTCGAATTAAATAGCCCAGACACCTTGTAAACATCATCAAGAACAAGAATATGCATCCAGATCTTATTTATAATGCATGTGTAACCGAAATCGAAAAATAAAAAAAGTGCAAACCGTGACTCCAAATGATGATGATTACGGATGCTCTTTGTTTCAGTACCGGTACGGATTGTGTCAAGAGTTTCGTGGGAGTCTGAATATCCCTTTAAAACCCTTTGAGAGTCGCTATAAGCTCAAAAACCGAATATCAATTGTTCATGAAAAATGGAGTTTTGTTTATGATATTCTTGGCAACCAATCCTTATGAATTTCGTTCCCTGTATTCTGAACGCGTAGAACATATATAGAGGGACCAATTAGGTCAAATCCTTTTGGAAAGAAATCAAATGTTTAATGAGATGGAAATTGAAAAATATTTGATTGAACTTTTGTATCAAATCTTGCTCCTTTTGGCTCATTCTGTTTTCTATTCTTCTTTTCACGTTTTTCCTTTGGCCTCATGCTGATGTGGAAATTGGATTTGGTCCAAAAATAACTTACCATGTATTTTTTTTACCATTTATTCATATTTTATTTCATTTATTTTTTATTTTAAATAAATAAAAAATAAAAATAAAAATGGAATAAATAGAATAAAAAATATGGGAAGCAAGGGCATGGTTTTATAGGTCATTAGTAACATGATAAGCATGTTTAAACCATAAAACATAGATCTCATGCCCTAAAAATGTAAGTTTCTTCCCTATGACCTTTTGCATCTTTCACAAATTCGCCCAACTTTAGCAACCCATAACTTTTGTTTGGGAGGGATGTCTTTGAGTCACTGTGCCTTGATTTGAACTTGAATAGGAGAAGTAGTGTGGGATATATTGAGCCATATGAGATGCCTTAGAGCCATTGATTCACTGATTTTTCTTTGAACAACCCAAACCCTAGTTTCTGAGTTTTGCCTGGGAGAATGTGTCTAGGAGCTTTGTGCATTGATCTGAATTTGTACAAGAAAAATAGTATGGGCAAATTTTGGGGTATGACAGCTGCCCCTGTTCAATTTTCTTAAACCTGAAGATGTAGAGTGGTTTGTATGCCAGTCGGTATCTGAAGGTGGAAGATGATTGAACACTAGAATACCAAGAAATTTGCCCTAGCTGAAGTAGGGACCTTTGTCGGAGATGGACTTGTAGATGTCATCTGGTAGTTGTTGGAGTATTGATTGTTGCGAGGTTTCTGTTTTTAGTCTTTGAATGTTGAGGAACCGTCTGAGGTATCGACTCAAGTCTGAATTGGATTATTTAAGGAACCGTCAAAGGTATCGACTTAAATTCGAAGCATATCACTGAGGCACCGTCAAAGGTATCGACTCAGATATGAAGGTAGATTATTTAAGGAACCGTCAAAGGTATCGACTTAAATTCGAAGCATATCACTGAGGCACCGTCAAAGGTATCGACTCAGATATGAAGGTGGATCGTATAAGGAACCGTCAAAGGTGTCGACTTATATCTGAAGTAGGTCGTTAAGGAACCGTCAAAGGTATCGACTTAACTCTGAAGCATATCATTAAGGCACCGTCAAAGGTATCGACTCAGATATGAAGGTGGATCATTAAGGAACCGTCAAAGGTATCGACTTAACTCCAAAGGTAGATCATCAAGGAACCGTCAAAGGTATCGACTTAGATCTGAAATGTTGATCATTAAGGAACCGTCAAAGGTATCGACTTAAATCTGAAATGTTTCGAAGTTGTTTATTTGATTGCAGCAATAACCTGAAAAAGGCAAAGTTAGTTTTTTATGCCATGTCATGATGCATGTAATGCGTTTATGTGACGGGATTCTCAAAATAAATGAGAACCTCGCATGTTATGTACGCACTTGTCGCGATGCTTTATGTATTATGTATGAACGTGTATGCAATTGTATGAATATGTTTATGACATGCGATGTGTGAATATGATTTATGTTGTCTTGATTGAGAAAATAAATCTCTGTATCCTTGTGATTTTATTGTCCGATCCTGTCTTGAAGATGCTCAGCTGGGGATTTATGGTTTCTGCTTGGGGGTGATCAATAGTTTGATGTACCCTGATTTAGAGATATTGATAAACCATGTTGGAGAAGAGCAACATGTTGGATGACCGGTAGTGTTGAAGATGTAAGCTCTGTTGGGGAGCCATGTCTTTGTCGGGACGAGTATGTTTGAAGATATCTTCTTAATGATTATTCTGTGGGGATATGATCTTATGAACGTGGCTCTGTGGGGAGATGTGGGTGTCTTGAAAGTTGCCCCCAGTATCATAGTAACTTACTACTTGATTCAGGACACGCCGCTGAGTATTGATCAAGATGTTGAACTGGACTTGCATAGATTTGCCCCAGTTAGCAGGAACTTTGGAAAGATTCGCCTCGCGAGGACTTTATGAGATGTTTACTATGGGCGATATGCCCCCAGTAATCATAGGCTCATGACAATGTCTCACGTTGATTGGGGAGTAGCTTTAGATATACTTGGATGCATGCCCCTGATTGTTCGAGCATCCATGAGAGATTCTCGGAATCTTGACTTGATTTCCCCAGATTGATTGGACAAAACATGTCATGCCCCTTGTATACGTAAGAGACATGGCTTCTTGGAGTAATTTTGTTTGTCGGGATAACTTTCATTCATTAGCCATACCCTGTGCAAATTTATTCTGACGCTAACATTTGGAATTATGTAGCAGAATGTGTTTAATAATGAATTCATGAGATGCAATGCATACGTCTGTCTTGAGTTTTTTTTTTGAAAAACATTAAAACTGGAGATGTAAAATCATGATATTTATAAAAACATGATGTTTGTAAAAAACAGGATATCAACTTAACATTTGTAGCAAACTTCAAGGAGTCGGGATACCTTCTTGGTGGCAGTATGCTTCCGAACTAACCATGCTTCAATTAGGACTTTCAAGGGTTGTAACGTGGCTTGGTTCACGGTTTAAGAAACAAAGGATAAGGCTCAAAATTTGATTGTACCCACCCCTCTTCGTGATGATCTTCAATCCTAAGCTCAGTTGATTCAACTTATGCATTCAGGTTCCAAGAGACTTTTGGATTTGCACCTTTAATAATGATGATGGTTCACAAACAAAGAGAACTTTTTTGAGATGGCATTCACCTCTTCCTTTTGGTAGTCACAACATTGTGTTGTTCAGGAATTTATTGACTTCTCTTTTCATCTTTTTGATATCCCTAACTTTTGCCTGAACTGTCTATTTTGAGCTTACAGTCAGCGGGATGCCTTGACTTTTGCCTAAGTCTTCTTTTTTTTTTTTTTGATTTTTTGACTTAGCAGGCTTTTCTTTGTATGTATGTTTTTCATCATTTTTTTTTTTGAAAGATATTGACTGCCTTACTTAGTGATTGATGAACCATCATTGGCTTTTGATTGGCATCCCCAACACTTCTTTGATGTGTGCGGATGAACACTTGTGATTGACACCTTTGTTGAAAGGTATACTGAATGATTCTCTTAAAATAGAATGCACAGCCAAATTAACTGAGAACTACCCTGCCCCAGGTTATGATCAAGGGTTTTAATTAGCACAAGAAAGAAACTTCTACTTCTTAGGATCAAAGGGGTTAACGAGGGATTAACATCCTTATATCTCCACTGTTTAAGAATTGAAACAATGCCTGTACATCATCAACATAGTCCGTTCAAAAGCATACTGTATAAGATTGCGGTATCGTTTTCGTCATCCTCCCTCAAAAGGATTACAGCTTAGCAGGAGTTGAATAAACACAAAACATATGCAAAGTAAATACACAATTTAAAATGAGTGATAACGAAATAATGTATTCAAGACAAACATATGCAATGCACTGATGATAATTATTAAAATAGATAATGTCTATCATGATTCGAATGTTTAAACAAACAGAATAAAATTTGCGCATGAAAGTAAATCTAATCATTAAAAGTTCATCCACTTAGACATTAATCAGTCTTGTCGTGATTAGGCATAGGAGCGGTGATCACCACAGGAGTTCTCGGATGGTTGAATTCAATTTCTCCAGCATCGATCATGTCTTGAATCTTGTTTTTCAATGACCAGCAACTATTTGTATCATGACCAGGACTATCAAAGTGATATGCACACCTCACATTAGGATTATAGCTACGAGTAGAAGTACTAGGATTCTTAGGGGGATCCTTTAAAGTGATCAACTCCGACTTCAGTAGGTGTTGTAATGCTTGAGCCAATGACATATTGATCTTTGTGAATTGACGCTTAAGTACATCTGACTTGCGTCTTTGTTGTGGAACTGGTGTAGAGATCAGAATTGTCCCCACAGATTGGCTGTGTCCATTGCGACCTTTCAGATTGTGCACAACATTGTTCGTGATGAGAGAAACGGGTCATACATTTAGACCATATGTGATAGAGGAGGTCATAGCAAATAGACCATATATATTGAGGGATATCAGAACGAGTCGTACATTTAGACCTTTGAAGGATGTCAGAACGAGTCATACATTGGACCATATCTGAGGAGGAATATCAGAACGAGCCATACATTAGGCCATATCTGAAGAGGAATAGCAGAACGAGTCGTACATTAGACCATATCTGTTGGAAGGTGTCAGAACGAGTCATACATTGAACTATATCTGAGGAAGGATATCAGAACGAGTTATTCATTAAACCATATCTGAAGGAGAATACCAGAACGAGTCATACATTAAACCATATCTGATGAATAGTGCCAGAACGAGTCATACATTAGACCATATCTGACTGAAGATACCGGAACGGGTCATACATTAGACCATATCTGATTGAGAAATACCGGAACGGGTCATACATTAGACCATATCTGATAGAGAATGCTTGCTTGTTAGAGTCGATGAGTTATTTGACGAAGTTTTGGAATGTAAAAGGGCTTGTCAAAATGAATCTCCAGCTCGATTATATCTGAGAGGAATGATTGTCGAGGCGGAACCTGAAAACAAAGTTAGAAATATGCAATGTCATGAATGCAAATGAAATATTTTCAAGGATCTTTAAGGAATTTAGTTAGCAACATTGGAAAGTGATTTGGTCGCATATTTGTTTGAAGAATTCTGACTCTCGTCTTTGAACATCCTTCTTTGAGAATCAAGCTCACCATATCGAGTGGGTCATCGCCTCTGATATGGGACACTTCTGAATTTGAAGGTACATGGCAAGAGAAAAATAAATCCTCTTGCCCCTTGATAGGTGTCGAGTCTCTGAATCGGAAGGCATGTGGCTAGAGGAAAATAAATCCTCTTGCCCCTTAGATGGGAATTCAGTCCTTGATAATAGTCCCTGAAATTGTGCGCCCTAAATCTCTAAGATCCTTGAAAGGGTTAGTTAAATTATGTTATGCTTATGATGTCATGATGTTATGCGAATGCAATTCGTTAGACTTGGTGCAAGATGGTAAGGACAAACAAGTCCTTTCAACAAAACCTGCGAGGAAATGAAGGTTAGTAGCAAACACAAACAAGTCACACAAGTCACACAATTTTTGGCTTAAGGCTTGCATGGAGTCTGATCAGGTGTCCCTCCCAAGGGTATTTCTATGGATAAGGAGATTTCAGCAACGGGTTCTACCGAGTTACCCAGAATTGTCAGCCCTCCTAAAGCACCCTCGAACATGATACATACATACCATGCAATGATACTTTGAGAAAGAACCTATCTGAGTTGTAGTATCGGGTAGCGACTATGCTCTCAACATACATCAAGAGTAGTCCCCCCACTACGTTCCTAAAAGTCAGGATGGGTTAAAGGTTACTAAAGGTCCTTAAGCTCCGACTCACCCACAGGTATCCACACGAACCTCCCTCATACAAGAGAAGCATGTAAACACCCATAGAGGCCTAACTTAAGCGTGAACTCTCATATTGACCAATCCTCCACATACATGAAGGAGGTCGCCATGACTATGCCACTTCCTATCTTAGATGTACTTGAATCCGGGTGTAGGATTCGTCCTTCAGTTAATTCCCAAAACAGCCCTGAAAAATAAAGCAAGCAAAGCAAATAGTAGAATACAATTAAGTGATCCTAAACTTTTAAGGTAACCCCTCTTTTATAAGAAAATTCTCCCCAGCAGAGTCGCCATTTCTGTAATACGGTGAACTGACTTTTTATCGATCAAAATGTCGCGGTAAGCAAGAGTCGCCACCGACTTTTATTTTATCCAAACAAATTCGGAAAGGCAAAAAGAAACAGAAAAAAACCTTTTTAAAGAAATCTAAGTTCGGGGGGTAATTTATGCAAAGGGAAGGTGTAAGGCACCCTTTGCATCCATGGTTTTCCATGGGCTCTTAATTGCTTTGCTTGCTCGTTTGTTTAGAAAATGTAGATGAAAGAGATAGGGACTTTAGCTCGTAAATGAGCGTTGCCCTTTTTGAAAAATTATGAGAAAGAATATAATGAAAGTTTGAGCATTGCAAGGCAATTAGGGGCAATTACCTTAAACTCAGATGATAGGTCTCTTTTTAGCCTTTCAGAATGAAAGGGTCTATCCTTGCCATAAGAGGGCAAGAAGCCTTTCGTTTGGAGGTTGAAGGGTCATCGAAGCATCCTTTGCCATAAGACTGTCCCATGCCATAGAGGGGCGGGTAGTCTAAGGCAAGGATCAGAATAAGCCATTTTTCGTTAGGCAACCAGAAGATACCTCAGCCTTTCTTCGTAGGCAACTTCCGAGGGTCGAGGTCATTTTTGTGTATCGAAGGCAGCATCATTTAGGGTCGTATGACCTTTTAATTATCGAGGCCACAGGCTGAGGTATCCTCGTATTCGAGGGGACATGGCTTATTCTGCAAAAAAACACGAAGGCAACAGGCAACAGGCAACAAGGCAACAGAGAGGTTACCCCAAAAGGGTGCGTGTGTGCAACAATCACGTGATTATGTTCAGATATTTATCTTTTAATTAGCTATTCTAATTCAGTTTAAGGCTTGCACTCCCTAAGATTACTAACCACGCAATAATATAAAGCAATAACGGGAAGCAATAACGGGGAAGGGGACAATGAAACCAGCGGATCCCCAATGGGGTTTGACACAAGTAATAATAATAAAAGGCATAAAATAAAATGAGGTTTAGGGTTACCAATGACGTAGCTTTGGCAATTGATAAACCTGAAAAGGAGGAAGAACAAGAAGGCAAAGTACAGTGAGTGCATTTGAAAACAAACCTGAAAAGACACAAAAAAAAAAAAAGGAAATATTTTCAGTGTAGGGCAATGTTCTTGTAAACCCTGATTCGGGCACAAGTTAACCATGGTTAATAGAATAAATAAAACCAAACTAATTAAATCGGCGAAAGATGAAATCTCGATTAAATAGCCTAACCCTAATAATTTAATTAATCAATTAATAAAAACTTTTTATAATTAATTAAATAATTTAACAAATTAAATTAATTTAAAACAGTGAAAATAAAATTACTTAACAATAATTAAAATAAATAAACATTTTTTATGTTTTTATGAAGAAAAAGAAAATTAGCAACAAATTTAATTGGAGAGACAAAAAAATAAAATAAAATAAAATATGAACAAATAACTAAATAAATAACTAAATTGTATAATTAAAATAAAAGAATTAAAGAAAATTCTTAGCTTTTGATTTGGTGTGATGCATTTGTGATGGTACATGGTAGCCTTGCGCCTTCAGGTGCGTCAGATCTGGAGAGGAATGGATCTGATGGCTGTAGGGACCAAGAGGCATAGTGTACGCGCATAGCTTCACCGCACCGGATCGGTAAGCAAAAACTGAGAAAAATAAACGGCGACACCAAGGATCGATCACACGCTATGTATGTTACATGATCCTTCGTCTGACCAACTACGCTGAACTCGCTTCATGTTTAAACGTGGCTGCAGAATTAATATAATAAAAAATAAATCGAGGGAATTTGAATTAAAGCAGTTGCGCGCCTGAGTCCTTCATCTTCTCCACTAGGACTCAGCTTTTTGCTACGAACCAACTATGCATTTGCTGCGATTTCCGCCATGGCTAAACCTGCAAGATTTGAATTTACCATATAAACCAAATAAATAGAAAACAAGAACCTAGATCGGACGAGTATAATCCCATAGTCACGAAAACGTGGCCGATTCAGGTTAATTGGTCCTCTAATATCGTAGCCCCAAATCAAGGTTTATGAACCCTAGCTATGGTGGATTCGACAATCTGCAGTAGAACTCGAATTAAATAGCCCAGACACCTTGTAAACATCATCAAGAACAAGAATATGCATCCAGATCTTATTTATAATGCATGTGTAACCGAAATCGAAAAATAAAAAAAGTGCAAACCGTGACTCCAAATGATGATGATTACGGATGCTCTTTGTTTCAGTACCGGTACGGATTGTGTCAAGAGTTTCGTGGGAGTCTGAATATCCCTTTAAAACCCTTTGAGAGTCGCTATAAGCTCAAAAACCGAATATCAATTGTTCATGAAAAATGGAGTTTTGTTTATGATATTCTTGGCAACCAATCCTTATGAATTTCGTTCCCTGTATTCTGAACGCGTAGAACATATATAGAGGGACCAATTAGGTCAAATCCTTTTGGAAAGAAATCAAATGTTTAATGAGATGGAAATTGAAAAATATTTGATTGAACTTTTGTATCAAATCTTGCTCCTTTTGGCTCATTCTGTTTTCTATTCTTCTTTTCACGTTTTTCCTTTGGCCTCATGCTGATGTGGAAATTGGATTTGGTCCAAAAATAACTTACCATGTATTTTTTTTACCATTTATTCATATTTTATTTCATTTATTTTTTATTTTAAATAAATAAAAAATAAAAATAAAAATGGAATAAATAGAATAAAAAATATGGGAAGCAAGGGCATGGTTTTATAGGTCATTAGTAACATGATACGCATGTTTAAACCATAAAACATAGATCTCATGCCCTAAAAATGTAAGTTTCTTCCCTATGACCTTTTGCATCTTTCACAAATTCGCCCAACTTTAGCAACCCATAACTTTTGTTTGGGAGGGATGTCTTTGAGTCACTGTGCCTTGATTTGAACTTGAATAGGAGAAGTAGTGTGGGATATATTGAGCCATATGAGATGCCTTAGAGCCATTGATTCACTGATTTTTCTTTGAACAACCCAAACCCTAGTTTCTGAGTTTTGCCTGGGAGAATGTGTCTAGGAGCTTTGTGCATTGATCTGAATTTGTACAAGAAAAATAGTATGGGCAAATTTTGGGGTATGACACCTGGTTAGAAAAAGTAGAGAAACAGAAAGAATCCTTCTGGAAATCGTTAGGAATATACGATTTGATTCAACTGTCAAAGACAAGTTTAGAATACAACCAACCCATGTTAGTAGCAGCGGTTCACTTTTGGGATGCTTCTCACAACACTTTCCATCTCCCTTGTGGAATGGTTACCCCTACTCTTTTTGATGTGGCTGCGATTACAGGACTTCGACCAACTGGCGAAACCTTCGATCCTAACGAAATGGATAATGATACTATTGGTTTTAATGACTCACAAGTCACTTATACTGCATTCATCCAGAAGCATCATATTACCACCAAAACGGCAGTATCCGATGAAGAACATATTGCTTTTCTAGCGCTATGGCTTTCACGATGTGCCTTCTGCTCAAGATCTATTCAAGTTGCAAAGAGATACCTTTGCATGGCTAACCAGTTGCATGCTGGAAAAAAGCTCAACCTCAGCCAACTACTTTTAGGGTCTCTTTATGAAAACCTCAGCGAAGCTGCAACCCTCACCAAGATTTCAAATCTGGTAGTTTACTTTACGCTGGCCCTTTCTGGCTATTACAATTGTGGCTTAATGCTACATTCGAAACTCATCTTCCCTTTCGGGGAAACGTCAATGAGGAGGATAGCAAAATCAAGAATCGAACTATAGAAGGGACCAGGTTAGCTTACCTAACTCTAAAAGAAGAAATTGGAAAGCTTCGTGAACACTTCTTGGCGTATTCAATGATGTTTGCCCGGCGTAACCAGTTCGATCCTTCTATGGCCCCCTTTGTACACAGAACAATAGGTCCTGAATGGTTTACTCGAAAATTTCCATCAACATCTCAGGATCAACAAACTGAGTCTATGGAAATTTGGGAAGCCTTTCTGACTCCAAGGTTATTTTCCCATCGCCTTCGACCATCAAAAGGTCAATGCATTCTCATGTGCTACCAACCAAATTTGGTCTCGAGACAGTTTGGGTTGGTTCAAATAAAACCCAAGTGTTTATATGAGAAGAGAAACCATATGTGTTTCCATACCTTGTACTTGACTGAAGAAGAATGTAAAACAAAAATCAACAAATACGTTGGCACCACCAAACTTCCTCCTGTCTCTTTCGAACCTGCTTTTTATTCTACACCAGACTTTCATCAATGGTGGACGGATTATTATAGCTCCCAAATCTTTGATGCTGATAGCCTTGCTCAAGAACTAACTGCAGCTTTTACTGATGTGCAGGAGAATTTTCAAAAAGGTACTTCAACTCATATTAAAGAAATCCAAGCTTTTCAAAAATTCTTTGAAACTATCTACAGGCCTGATGATCTTAGTCGGACCGTTCGTGAGGCTGCAGTCATTTTGCGCGAAAAGTTTTCCGCCAAATTGGATAAGTTGAAGTTGCCCTCGTATGTTCGACCAGAACTACGTTATGAAGTGGCTTTCAAACTTAATCCTCCAAAATTCCCTCCACTACCAAGTGCTGATTTTGGTGTGGCTCTAAGTCCTCCTTTCCCAGACTGGTTCGTGTGTGGGAATGCTCTCAAAATTCTTCAAGAGAGTACCAAAAAACGCGCTAAACGAGTGGTTCCGACTAAGCATACCTTGGATACTTTCAAAGGACATCTTCATATAGATCTTAAACATGTTCGTGTCCTGACCCAAATACCTGAAGGTTTGGATTAAGACAATCTTTTCGACTGACTTTTCTTTTCTTTGCTGATATACTGATTTCAGTTTCAACTACAGCTGTTGCACGAAGGAGGAAGATCAAGGAAGCTTCTGCCCAAAAAGATTCTGGGACATCTAAGAGCAACAAACCAAGTGAAAGTGATTCCATCGTTACTGACAAGAAGCCCATGGTACGTACTCATCTCATATTCTTGATTTTGTACAATCTGTGAGTAGTATCCTTCTTACTTATCGTCTATTTTCCAGAGCTCGAAACCCCCAACAGGTTCGAAGCGAAAAGCTTCCTCGACAGCTGCCTCAGATGGCGAAGATAAATCTCCTCCCCAAACTAGACAAGGACACAAGAAGAGACAAAAAGCTGTTACCCCTTCAAGAAAAGGGAAAAGGACAAGCCCCTCTAAAACTGTTTCTCCTGGTGATAAGGCGTCCTCTGAAGAGTCTCCTCTGAAAACTGTTAGTAATGCTTTCGTTGTGGAAAGTCATAATTCAAGTCCAGACAATATCCCAACCAAGGTATTTGGGTTCCACCCCACATATTATCTTATGATCTTAACCAAATAATTAAACTGACATTTACCTTGTTATTGCAAGAAGACGCTGGCACTGCCACTTCAGGTTTCAAGGACCATGGCTTTACCATTAATGTTGACAAACTTTACGGTAATTGTCAAACTTTAACTTTCGTCAACTAAACCCCTTAAAGGCTTATCTTTATGACTAACTTTGCTCTATCAATCATAGGTACCTCTCAAAATCAAACTCATGTTCTCTCGCCAGTTGTCATACCCCAAATTTGTCCTACCCTTTACTTCTAACTGGCTTAGGCTTTGCATTCATGTACGTACATCACCTAGCTCATAATCCATACCCATGCATTCATACCATTGGTACTATTCAAAGATTAACAGGGAGGAGCTTTATTGCAAAGAATTGTTGATCAGAAATTAAGAAGACTGAGGTATAATCATGTGGTTCTATGTTCATGGAAGCTCCTGAATTGGGGTGTCTCTCTGCTTCAAATCAGGGCATGGATTAGAGGGTACAAGCTTGCAAATCATCTGGTTCTTTAAATCAGGGTTTCTTTGACCAAAGTCAACCAGTTGGACTTTCTGGTCAACATTTAA